>NC_082724.1:79836111-80056111 GCF_030144855.1 Hypanus sabinus | reverse complement strand
AGGGGATCTTAGACTGAAGCAGGGAGCAGTTGAAGATGTCAGCAAACACTCCAGCTAGCTCGCTTGCACAGGCCTGGAGAACCCGTCCTGGGACGCCATCTGGGCCCGTCGCCTTCCTTGGTTTATCTTCAGGAAGGCTCTTCCAATGTCTTCCTCGGTGACGATGAATCTCGATGCCACCAGGTCCGGTTCATCCGGAGGGGGTGGGGCGATCCTCTTCGGTTTGAATCTGGCGTAGAATACGTTCAGTTTATCAGGAAGAGAAGCACTACAGTTATTGATATTCCCAGCCTTTTCTTTGCACCCAGTGATCTCATTTAGACCCTGCCATAGTCTATTGGCATTCCTCTGGTTAGCCTGGGCTTCCAACTTGGCTCGGTATTGCCTCTTGGCGCCCTTAATGGCTTTCCGGAGTTCACGCCTGGATTCCATGTAGCGACTGATATCCCCGGACCTAAAAGCCACAGCTCTAGCCTTCAAAAGGGACTGGACCTCATAATTCATCCAAGGCTTCCGGTTAGGGAATACCTGGATCATCTTGCGAGACACACAGTCCTCTGTGCATTTGCGTATGGTGCAAATCATCTCCATTATGCAACAATAATCATTTTCTATCAGGGTGGAAACCATTTATTAACAGAACTTGGGAGGATAAAGGTATTACTACTCTTCAAGATATTAATGGGGAAAGTACTATCCTTAGCTTTCAAGAACTGGTATCTTGATATAATATTGATAAGCACTCTCTTTTTTTCTACTTCAGAGTAAGAACAGCTTTGCATTTGACACGGTAGGCTGATTCAGAAAGTCAGAAGGCATGGGATCCATGGAAGTTTGGCCAGGTGGATTCAGAATTGGCTTGCCTGCAAAAGGCAGAGGGTCGTGGTGGAGAGAGTACATTCAGATTGGAGGATTGTTGAAGATTCCAAAGGGGGGGGGGCATTGATAAGATGCAGAAGTGGCAGATGGAGTTCAACCTGGAGAAGTGTGAGGTGGTACACTTTGGAAGGACAAACTCCAAGGCAGAGTACAAAGTAAATGGCAGGATACTTGGTAGTGTGGAGGAGCAGAGGATCTGGGGATACATGTCCACAGATCCCTGAAAGTTGCCTCACAGGTAGATAGGGTAGTTAAGAAAGCTTATGGGGTGTTAGCTTTCATAAGTTGAGGGATAGAGTTTTAAGAGTCGTGAGGTAATGCTGCAGTTCTATAAAATTCTGGTTAGGCCACACTTGGAGTACTGTGTCCAGTTCTGGTCACCTCACTATAGGAAGGATGTGGAAGCATTGGAAAGGGTACAGAGGAGATTTAGCAGGATGCTGCCTGGTTTAGAGTATGCATTATGATCAGAGATTAAGGGAGCTAGGGCTTTACTCTTTGGAGAGAAGGAGGATGAGAGGAGACATGATAGAGGTATACAAGATATTAAGAGGAATAGATAGAGTGGAGAGCCAGTGCCTCTTCCCCAGGGACCACTGCTCAATACGAGAGGACATGGCTTTAAGGTAAGGGGTGGAAAGTTCAAGGGGGATATTAGAGGAAGGTTTTTTACTCAGAGAGTAGTTGGTGCGTGGAGTGCACTGCCTGAGTCAGTGGTGGAGGCAGATGCACAGTGAAGTTTAAGAGACTATTAGACAGGTATATGGAGGAATTTAAGGTGGGGGTTATATGGGAGGCAGGGTTTAACAGGGTTTAACAGCCAACATTGTGGGCTGAAGGGCCTGTACTGTGCTGCACTGTTCTATGTTCTATTAAAGCCTGGGGGTTCCCTGGGGGTCAGATTAAAAGGACCATCCCATTTAAGTTGGATACAGAGTGCTCCAAGACAGATAGTGTCATATATCTATGATAAATTAAACTCCCAGAAATCTATGCCCACGTCAGGACTGAAAGCCTGGGATAGGGACGTATCTGAATTGGGACAAGACTTAGACTGGGTTGCGATTTGGGATAATGTTGCCGGTGCTTCAAAAAACCCGAATCATCGGTATATACACTGAAATTTTGTCATAGAGCATATCTAACACTGAGAATTAAACATCAAATGGGTCTGGTTCCTGACCCATATTGCTCATTTTGCCCCCCACGGAACCGTTGGCTCTTTTATACATGTTGTATGGGAATGTCCAGGGGTTTGTGGGGGAATGTTATCAGTCCTCTTACAGAACTAATGGGGGTACAATTACCAATGGATCCCGCTGTACATCTTCTAAATGATGACTTCCACCTTTCCCTTAAGGAAAAAACACGCAAAACCGGGCTGGCAGGCCTGACTGCACCTAAGAAGATTGTAGTCCAGCGTTGGAAACCTCCCCATGATATTTCAAATACTCACTGGCTTCGGAGCTTTTTGGACATTTCTTACCAGGAATTATCATCAGCAAGAGTAAATGATGCACGACCAAACACAATCTTAATGTGGACAAATTTGATGTCTAACTTAAAAGATCTCCTGTTAAAATAGGAATGCTCTGTCTGTGTATGCACAACTATTCAGTTGGTGGGTGGAGGGGAGAGGGGTGGGGGGGAGAGAGAATGGGGGAGGGGTGGAGAGGGGGATGGGGATGAGGGCTGGGGGTGGCTGGGTTAAGCAGTCAAAATGTAATCGGCAACTGGTTGTATTGAATGTAGTTTGTTGGTGCTGCAATAAAAGTTAGTGATAATAATATTTCATGTTTCCCGCATCCGCCATATTTGCTTCCGTATCTTTAAGCCATGTGTGCTGCATTGTGAGTAATACAGGGTGGCACAGTAGTGAAGTGATGAGTGTGACACTTTTCAGCACCAGTTGTAAGATCGGGGGTTCAATTCCCACCACTGCCTGTGTGGATTTCCTCTGGGTGCTCTCGTTTCCTCCCACGTTCCAAAGACGTGGTTAGAGTTGGTAAAGTGCCAAGTCTGTGATGACACTTGCAGGCTTCCCCAGCACAAATCAGACTGTTGATCATTGAGGTAAAGCAGCTTGTTTCACTGTGATTTGATGTACGTGTGGCAAATAGAGGTGATCCATCTAATTGCATCCATATTCCATTTGGAATGGCTTCCTCACTTGAAAGTTCAGAGTAAATTTATTATCAAATTATATATATGGCACCCTGAAATTTATTTTCTTGTGGGCATTCACAGTAAACAACAGATTTCTGAAGCCCTGTTCCACTTCACCCTTTCAACACTTCCCTTTTGCTACGTGCTGGCAGTTGCCAACAGGCCCTGGTGTATGAACCTGGCTGTGACTGGGGCAGAGAAAACTGGCTCCTGACAATGGGCTCATGCCAGCCTGCAACGTTGTGTGGTGGAAGGGGGAGAAGACACCAAAGCTTTGCCCATTGTGAGCTAAAGTGGCTCCCACGTGCCCCTTGACCCATGTGAAAGCAGTGCTGGTTTAATTGTTTGAAAGACAAGTAATATGCTTACAATGTTCTATGGGCTCGGTACCACACAAGATACTCAGAATTGTTTCCACAAACTTGAAAATCAAAAGGTCACCTCTTAACACATTGTCTATAAATGTAAGAATGAAAAGGCATTGTAAATAATTTGTTTGCTTTGGTATAATATAAAGTAAAATATAGCCCAATGCGTCAGCACCTAAATCCAGACTCTCATGGCTTGACCAACCATGCTCTGGTCTCTACTAATTCCCACTTGCATACAACACCTTTTTAATCTACAGGGATACTCCCAGCAAGCGTACAAACTGGGAACCAAACTAGTGCAATGTTTTGGGCAGATGTTGAAATGAGAGAATGTGGCTAAGAGCCAAAAGCAGAGAATCACAGGGCTCTCACTGATTGACAGCCTCTGCTTCCTTAGGAGTCTCTGGACACTGGCGCATAGTTGGTCAACCATAAGAGTCTGTTGGCATGTTTGACTGTCTTTTATTTTATATATATCAAAATACACTTTATTCATAATAAATAAATTACTTACAATGCCTTTTCAATCTTACATTTGTAGACAATGCATTCAATAGTGCTTTATTACATTCAAAACCAATTGCTACTCATGTGCCCCCTGGGGCGGTACACTAGTACAATAAATAAGGGGCTTCCTCACCCAACCCAGCCCCTCCCTCTCTCTTAACTGAAGAACCCTACACAGTGGTCCTTCCCCAGCAAGCCACTGCAGGGGCTGCCCTGAGCCTCACTCTGGCAGCCTGGAATGCTCCAGTCGGGGGCATATCTCCACGGACATCTCGATGTGTTGGCAGAACAACAAAAGGTTTTCTCATTGATGATCTGCCAGCAGTACCTGATGTCCGTCTCTGTGTGTGTTGACTGCTCTGTTGCTAGATCACCATTGGTTATGGAAGCAGGACCAAGTGAACTTTACACCTAGCCCTCAGCTTTATACTGGTACATTGATGAAAACTGCTTATTGGAATAGAGTCGTAGAGCACTTCATCACAAAAACAGGCCCTTCAGCCCATTTAATCCTTGCCAAACCATTACTTTGGTTAATCCTGTTGACCTGCACCTGTTCTATGGCTCTCCATACCCCTCCCATCCATGTACTTATCCAAATTTCTTTTAAATGTTGAAACCAAACCTGTATCTACCACTTCCATTGTCAGCTCATTCTACTCTCTCTACTGAATTAAAAAGTTCCTCCTCATGTTTCCCTTAAATATCACCTTTCACCCTTTACCCATGACCTCTAGTTCTAGTTTCACCCAAGCTCAGTGAAAAAAACCCTGTTTGCATGTACCCTATCTATACTCATAGCTTTGTATATCTCTGTCAAATCTCTCCTCATTCTCCTACACTCCAGGGAATAAAGTCCAAAACTATTTAGCCTTTCACTATAATTCAGGTCCTCAACTCCCTGCTACATCCTTGTAGATTATCTTTGCTCTCTTTCAATCTTACTAATATCTTTTCAGTAAGTAGGTGACTACAACAACATAAATAGAGTGGCCAGACCCTTGGAGGAAGGTAAACAAGGGAAAATGTTTTACTTTAACAATCTTAACTATCTGCTGTTAACAATATCTTTTAATGATTAATTACTTTAATCTATTTATTCAGGTTTTAAATGCACGCATCAGAAGTTGTTAGGACTTTCTAGGCTTGAGGTTCTACTTGAAGGCAACTAACCTCAGAGTCCTCTCCACCTCCTTTGTCCCTCCCCACTGAGATCCCTCCCAGCACTTATCCTTGTAAGTGGAACAAGAACTGTACCTGCCCCTACACCTCCTCCCTTACGACCAATGTTCCCTCTAATTTTTAGTAGTCAGTGTGCGCAAAAATCAGTGTGACAAAAGTTTGTGTTCACTGAATGCACAAATGGCAGAGTTTATGTAGGTTTACAAAATATTTGACATAAAGCTGCACAGAATAACAACAAAATAACATACATATTTAACTCACTCAGTTATTTTTTCTCTCTCCTGTCTTTGGAATTTAGCCATTCTTTTTAAACTCTATCTAGACTAATAGAACTTCCATCCAATTGATAGCTTTTGATTCTCATTAACATATCCAAATGACATTCACCTAAACGGTTTCTCAGCTTGTTTTTGAGTTGGTTCATTAGGCTAAAACCTCGCTCACAGTCCGCACTAGATGCAAGAAAGGTTCTCCCAATGTCCATCTACTATGCAAGGTGGCAAAATCGTTCATTTTGAAGTACAAATGCCACCATTTGAGCAAAGTTTGAAATCAGTTTGGATTTAATTTTTTCTTGCACAGAAAATCTGAAATCATTAAACTGTATAACTATGACAGTATTTTCAGCTAGAAAATCATATCTTAGACATAAGGCATTAACTCATTCATTGCCAAATGTGAAGACACAATCTGCAATTGCAGAGAAGTCAAAAGCTGACCATTCTTGTACCTCATCTTCAGGAAACCTTTCTTCTAAATGAACACAAAGACTATTTATAAAAGGCAACAGTGAACTTGTATCTACTGTGACGTTTTCTTCACATTGTTGGCTTAGCAAAACTTTAATTTTGTCACTCCATGAAACACTGTCTTCCAGATACCGCTTTCTTATCTTGTTAATTTTGCCTCGCGCAAAATGAAGTGAATCAATCGGTGTCAGGCTACTGTTTTGCAGAAACTTGCACAGTGTAACCGTTTATCAAAGACATCACTTAAAATCTGTAAAGTTCTTTTGCACTTCATGCCCTTCGCTTCTTTTGAATTTGACATAGTGAATCAATATTTTTTTCAATAAAAACTTAGTAAGCTCTCTACAGAATTTGTAAACTTTACGATATGAACACTGTCCACCAAAGATGGCTGCTGCCGTGATGCAGCTGTACAAACCGGAACAGGAAAGGTGAGGTGACGTAAATCAGTGACGTGCATTGTGGTATTTGAAAAACCGACTAACTAGTTAACAGAAACATTTAGCTAAAAGATTATCTTCAATAAGTATAATTATTAATTACTACATTCTCTTAGGTAACTAGCCTTTAGTGCGCACATTAATTTCCTTTGTGCACTGGTTGAAAAACGTGTGTGTGTGTGCTCACGACCACTCAAGGCCCTGAACAGTCCTTCCAGGTGAGGTAACACTTCTGTGAGTCAGTTGGGGCTAACTACTGTATCCAGTGCTCCTGGTGAGGCCTCCTGTATATCAGTCAGACCCAACAGAGATTGGGAGACTGCTTCGCCAAGCACCTGTGCTCTATCTGCCAAAAAAAGCTGGATCTTCCAATGGCTAACTATTTTAATTCCACTTCCCATTCCCATTCCAACATGTCAGTTCACGGCTTCCTCTGCTATCATGATGAAGCCACACTCAGATTAGAGAAGCAACACTTTATATTCCTGATGGTATGAACATTGATTTCTCAAACTTCTGGTAATGCATCCTCCTCCTTCACCATTCCTCATTCCCAATTCCAATTTCCATTTCCATTTCCCGTTCACCTTATCTCCTTACCTACCAATCATCTTCCTCTCTCTGCTACTCCTCCCCCTTTTCTTTCTTCCATGACCTTCTGTCCCCTCTGATCAGATTCCCCCTTCTCCAGCCCTGTATCTCTTTCACCAATCCACTTCCCAGCTCCTTAATTCCCCCCTCTCCCTGCTCATCACCTTGGGGTTCTTCCTCCCCTCCCCCTACTTTCTTACTCTGACTCCTCATCTTTCTTTTTCCTGCCCAGGTGAAGAGTCCCAGCCTGAAACGTCAATAGTATTCTTTTCCATAGATGCTGCCTGGCCTACTGAGTTCCTCCAGCATTTTGTGTGTGATGCTTGGAATTCCAGCATCTGCAGATTTTCCCTTGTTATGATTCTCAGCATTATGGATTTGCTGTATGGGAAGAGTCTAAGCACACTATGGTAAGCAAATCTGTACTCCCTTGACGTTAGAAGAATGAGAAGAAATCTCATTATACAGTGCCTATAAAAAGGTATACACCCCTTTGGAAGTTTTCATGTTGTATTGTTTTACTACATTGAATCACAGTGGGTTTAATTTGACCTTTTTGACACTGATCAACAGAAAAGACTCTTCCATGTCAAAGGTAAAACATGAAGGATGAGAGGTGACCTGATAAGATGATGAGAGGCAATGGTCATGTGGATAGTTAGCAGTTTTTCCCCAGGGCTGAAATGGGTAGCACGACAGGGCACAGTTTTAAGGTGCTTGGAAGTAGGTACAGAGGAAACGTCGGGGTAAGTATTTTATGAAGAGTGGTGAGTGAGTGGAATGGGCTGCCAGCGACGGTGGTGGAGGCAGATGCGATAGGGTCTTTTAAGAGTCTCCTGGATAGGTACATGGAGCTTAGAAAAATAGAGAGCTGTGGTCCAGCTTTGTGAGCTGAAAAGCCTGTATTGTGCTGTAGGTTTTCTATGTTTCTTAATTTCTACAAATTGGTCTAAATTTATTACAATTATTAAGCACAAAATAACTATTTGCATTATACTCACTCCCTTCAAGCCAGTATTTAGTAGATGCACCTTTGGCAGCAATTACAGCCTTGAGTCCGTGTGGATAGGTCTCTATCAGCTTTGCACATCTGGTCACTGCAATTTTCCGCTTTGTTCTTCACAAAACTGCTCAGGCTCTGTCAGATTCCATAGGGATTGTGAGTGAACAGACCTTTTAAACTCCCAATTAGATTGAGATCTGGACTCCGACTTGGCTAATCCAGCTTATTAACTTTGCTTTCAAGCCATTCCTGTGTAGCTTTGGTTTTATGGTTGGGATCACTGTCTTGCTGGGAAACAAATCTTGTCCCAAGTTGCAGTTCTCTTGCAGACTTCAACAAGTTTTCTTCCTGGTCCCTTTTTTGCTGGTCGCTCAGTTTTTGAGGATGGTCTGCTCTAGGCAGATTTACAGCTGTGCCATATTCTTTCCATTTCTTGATAATTGACTTAACTGTTCTCCAATGGATATTCAGCAACTTGGAAATTTTCTTGTATCCATCTCCTGACTTGTGCTTTTCAATAACCTTTTCATGAAGTTGCTTTTGTCTTCATGAAGTAGTTTTTGACATTCATATTCATGTACTATCTCAAAGCCTCTTACACTACAGCAGCAGTGACCACTGATCAGGGTTCGATGCCTCAGCTGTCTGCAACCTGGGTTTCCTCCAGCATTCCAAAGACATATGGTTAGGATAGAGGTTAATATATATTTTGATGGTTTGTTGTACAATACATGTGACAAATAAAGCTAATCTATCCAAATTGATCTTTAAACTTCATCAAACTATCTGCTTCCACTACTACTCCTGATAATCCATCCCAGGCACTTACCACTCTGCTAAGTAAAAATATTGCCTCTCATGTTGCCTTTAAATTTCCCCCCATCTAACTTGAAAAGCTTGGCCCTTTGAAGGAAATACTGTAGCCAGTTTGTGCACTAAGATCCCACAAGCAGCAATATGATAATAACTGGGTTGTTATCTCAGTCAATACTTGCCAGGACACTGAGAGGCACTTCCCTTTCTTTTTATATAGAGCCATGAGAAGTTAACATAGAGGGGAGGTGCACTACTGCACAGAATCAGGCCCTTTGGCCCATCTAGTCTACATATTCTGTTGAGTCTCATCAACCTGCCCTCATACCCCTTCCATCCATGTACTTATCCAAATTTCCCTTAAATGTTGAAATCAACTCTGATTTCATCACTTGTACCGGCAGCTCATTCCACACTCTTACCAACCTGTGAGTGAAGAAGTTCCCCCTCAGGTTCCTTTTAAACATCTCACCTTTCACCCTTAACCTATAACCTCTAGTTCTTGTCACACCCAATCTCAGTGGAAAAAGCCTGCTTACATTTACCCCTTCTCTTCCCCTCATAATTTTGTACACATCTTTCAAATCTCTTCTCGTTTTCCTACACTCTAGTCAATAAAGTCCTAACTAACTCAACCTTTCCCTATGCCAACTCCTCAAGTCACACCAACATCCTTGTAAATTTTCTCATATCCTTCCTATAGGTAGATGACCAAAACCCAAATTAGGCCTCACCAACATCTTACACAACTGCAACATAACATGTCTGCTCACTTTGATCTCTGAAGGTTCATGTGCCAAAAGCTCTCTTGACAACCCTATTTATTTGTGATGATACTTTCAAGTAATTATGGATTTGTATCCCCAGATTCCTTTGTTCCACCGATAACGATGCAAAAGACCAAAAGAAGTTTAATACCACAACCAAAAGCCTATACCTTTTGGCATTACAGCCCCCCTGGTGGCCAACTATTTGTATTCCTATCCCCATTCCTGTTACAACATGTCGGTCCATGGCCTCTTCTTCTTCCATAGTGAGGCCATTCTCAGGGTGGAGGAGCAACACCTCATATTCCATCTGGGTAGCTTCTGATCTGATGGTATGAACATTGATTTCCCCCTCCCACTTCCCTCTTCTCCTATTCCTCAATCTGGACTTTACCTCTTCATATCACCTCCCCTGGTGCCCCCCTTTTTCCCTTTCACCCATGGTCCACTCTCCTCTCCTGTCAGATTCCTTCTCCAGCTCTTCATCTTTTCCACTCACCTGCCTTCACCTATCACCTTCTTTCTATCGTCCTTCCCCTCTCCTCATCTTTTTATTCTGGCATCTTTCCCTTTCCTTGCCAGTCCTGAAGAAGGGTCTCAGCCCAAAACATCAATGGTTTATTCATATTTATAGATGCTGTCTGATCTACTGGGTTCCTTCAGCATTTTATGTGTGCTGATCTGGTATTGAGGTATTTTCTTCAAGTTTCTGGAGTGAGACTTGGCCCTCTGAAAGACTGCTATATCAACCAAGTAAGTCACAATTGACCCATTTCCTGCTGTTTCTGCTTATGATGTTGAGGGCTATTGAAGGTGGGTAGCTGTTGATTTACTTTATTGTGATTAAGATTTTTAAAATTTTAGTTATTTAGAAATGCAGCACAGAATAGGACCTTTGGGCAAGGATTAAATCAGGCGTTACTAGGCCCGTGCAGAATAGGACCTTCGGGCCTATTCTGCACGGGCCTAGTAACGCCTGATTTAATCCTTGCCCAATCATGGGATAATTTGCAAAGACCAATTAACCTACAAACTTGTACTATAGATGAACTAGGAGTCTATAGTATAAATTGAACTCTGAAATCTGCTACCCGGACTGTAATAGTGTACGCTAACTGTTGTACTACTGTGGGCTTTGCATCTCAAGACTTAGTTTTGTAATGGTAGGAAAAAAAATACATTATTTCTCTGGACAAGCAGGGTAGAACTCTTTTGTGCACTACTAACATATCTTGATAAATGATTGTGTTTTGGGTTAGTTACAAATCAGACAGAGTAAATCTCCCTTTTCTATTGTTGCTGAGTTAATATCATCATAATCTCAGTAAGTCAATTTGTTGATGTGCCTTGCACAAGATGTTGCCATGGCGATCACATCCTCATAATGCATTTCAAGATTTTATTTTATAGGCACGTAGAAGTATAATATATGAATAGGGAGTGGTGATATGAATAACACAGAATTCATTCAGTGTGATTAATTTTTAGAAAGGTCTTCGAATTTTGGTTCACGTCTCTGCATTAGAACTCACGTTGTGATCTGGTAAAAATACTGACAGGCTCTAATAGTTTTCCTTTTAATAAGGATGATATTTTGTAGACATACAGAACTTATTTTTTTATATTATTTATTTAGAACTCAAACACAGTAACTGGCCCTTCTGGCCGAATGAGCTCACACTGCCCAATTACACCCATGAGACCAAATATTTTTACGAACTGGTACGTCTTTGGAACGTGGAAGAAAACCAGAACTTCCAGAGGTATCCCATGTGGTGCCAGGAAGAATGCAGACTGCAGCCGGAATTGAACCCAGGTTGCTGGTGCTGTAATGGCTTCATGCTAATTCCATGTTACCTTACTGCTCTTTTAGCATGTTTTCTTCTGCAAGTCATCCAGGATCTTTGGATTGGAACAATGTCTGTTGTTCCAATCTAACTTTGGCTGGTAGGATATGTAATGTAGACAATGTACAACTTAATTAAGTTAAATAAGTATGGACTCTACTGTAATTGCAACCACAGAATTGCTGGATTGCCTTAAAGATGCAATTTGGCTCAGTAATGTCTATCAAAGAAAGAAATCTGCCTTCCTTTCCTTGTTTGGCCTACGTCAGACCCCTGTATCATAGCAATGTGTTTTGTTAAGGTTTATGCATTTTTCCTGTGTCTTATGGTCTTATTACATAACCCTCCAGTTCTGTCAGCTGCGTAAGTCCAGGGAGGCCAAACTCTGGCCCCACCAAATGCACGAGACTGGGGTACAAAACCCCCTGTTTGTGTGGATGCTGCGTGATGTGTCACCCTGCTACAAATCAGTACCACAAAATAACAGACAGTACACAATATGCAATTAAGAGATTTAGCTTTATAATTCTTAATTTGACTAAAGGGTTAATGAAGTAAAACAGAAAGGAAAAGGCCCATTTTAATGAAACAGTCTAACATGGACAAATTGGAGGTCACCGTTTCCCTTCTGCATGTCCACCATCGATTTTTCCAGGCTTTGCCAAATCCCGGACCCAATCCAAGTCCACTCCTTTCTGTATCTATGGCTTCTCCTGTCTGACACGTTGTCTGTCCATCATTCACCGAACAAAAGACCCACATCATCTCAGAGTGAGGGACACAACAAGAAAAAAAAAACACCCCTCATTGGACGGTACACATTCCAACGCCCCTGTTATCTCCAGACATAACCCAAACACTCCCTTCATCGGATGGTAAACATTCCAACGCACCGTTATCTCCAGCCACAACCCAAACACTCCCTTCATTGGACGATACACATTCCAAAGCCCCCGTTATCTCCAGTCATAACCCAAACACACCCTTCATTGGACGGTGCTCATTCCAACGCCCCCGTTATCTCCAGTCATAACCCAAACACACCCTTCATTGTACGGTGCTCATTCCAAAGCCCCCGTTATCTCCAGTCATAACCCAAACACACCCTTCATTGTACGGTGCTCATTCCAATGCCCCCGTTATCTCCAGTCATAACCCAAACACACCCTTCATTGTACGGTGCTCATTCCAACGCCCCCGTTATCTCCAGTCATAACCCAAACACTCCTTTCATTGGACGGTACACATTTCAACGCCCCTGTTATCTCTTTTCTTTTTCAATATTTTTATTAAATTTCATATATAAAGGAAAACATAACATAATATTAAATAGGTTATAAATACACTAGGCTTGAAGTTAAATTAATAATAAGATAATAATATTAAAATATCAGCAAAAAAAATACATCGTACAATAATCGATCAAACCTATATTGATTATACATGAAAAAGAATAATCACCAAAAGAAAAAAAAGAAAAAAAATACAAAAATGCAAGAAAAAATGTATATTGAAAAAAAATAAACCTAAACTAACATGGGCAATAATAATAGTTTATATGTACATGATAGTGTCAAGAACTCCGGAACTCCATACCAGAACAAGAATAAAAAGAGAAAAGGTCTGGAAGAGGCCAAATTAATTCATGTGAAAATGTCGAATGAACGGTCCCCAAGTTTCTTCAAATTTAATTGATGGATCGAAAATAGTACTTCTAATTTTTTCTAAGCTCAAACAAGAAATAGTTTGAGAGAACCACTGAAACGTGGTAGGAGGATTTACTTCTTTCCAATTTTGTAATATAGACCTTCTGGCCATTAATATTACAAAGGCGATCATTCGTCTAATTGAAGGGGAAAACCGGTTACCATCCTCATTTGGTATACCAAAAATTGCAGTAATAAAATGAGGTTGTAAATCAATGTTCCAAACTGAGGAAATGGTAGCAAATATGTCCCTCCAATAGTTATGTAAGGTGGGACATGACCAAAACATGTGGGTCAATGAGGCCACATCTGAATGACATCTGTCACATTGAGGGTTAATATGAGAATAGAATCGAGCAAGCTTATCTTTAGACATATGAGTATGTATGACCTTAAATTGTATTAAAGCATATTTAGCACATATAGAAGAAGAATTAACCATTTGTAGAATTTTTTTCCCATTTATCTGTTGATATATTATATTGAAGTTCTTTTTCCCACTCTTGTTTAATTCTGCCTGACATTTCTGGTTGTATCTTCATAATCATATTATAAATAAGAGCCACTAATCCGTTCTGACAAGGATTCAAGGTAAAAATCATGTCTGAAAAATCTATCGGAGTTGAATTGGGAAAGGATGGTAAAACTTTATATAAAAAATTTCTGATTTGTAAATATCTAAAAAAAATAAGATTTAGGTAACTTAAATTTGTTGGAAAGTTGGTCAAAAGACATCAAACTACCTTCAGAAAAAAGATCACGAAAACATATACCTTTCCTTTTCCATATGCTAAAGGCTTGATCTATTAAAGAAGGTTTAAAAAAGAAGTTAAATAAGATAGGGCTGTCAAGAACAAAGTTTTTCAGAGTAAAAAACTTATGAAATTGAAACCAAATTCGTAATGTGTGTTTGACAATAGGGTTGGATATCTGTTTATTGAATTTGACTAAATCAGCAGGAAGAGAAGAACCAAGAACGGAGAATAAAGAATATCCTTGTGCATCATTACATTCTAAATTTACCCACTGTGGGCACAATGGTGAATCCAAATCTAGTTTTCAATATATTAAGTTTCAAATATTATTCGCCCAATAGTAAAATCTGAAGTTAGGTAAAGCTAAACCACCATCTTTTTTAGATTTCTGTAACTGTTTTTTACTTAACCTGGGGTTTTTATTTTGCCACACAAATGATGAAATTTTTGAATCTATGTTATCAAAAAAAGATTTAGGAATAAAGATTGGTAAAGCTTGAAATAAATATAAAAATTTCGGTAAAATCATCATTTTAATAGCATTAATCCGACCAACCAATGATAAGGATAAGGGAGACCATCTAGTAGTAAGTTGTTGAATTTGATGAAGCATAGGTAAAAAATTCAATCTGAATAAATCTTTATATTTCTTGGTAATTTTTATACCTAAATAAATAAAGTCATCAGTAACAACTTTAAATGGTATCCTGTCATTCAATAAAGTTTGCACATTTAAAGGGAATAATTCACTCTTATCCAAATTTAATTTATAACCAGAGAAACTACCAAATTGAACCAACAAGGATAGAATAGCGGGAATAGACCTATCAGGATCAGAAATATATAACAACAAGTCATCAGCATAAAGTGATAACTTGTATAACTTCTCATTACGGGCAATACCAAAAATATTAGGAGATTCACGAATAGCAATGGCTAGAGGTTCTAATGCAATATTAAATAATAAAGGACTTAAGTGACAACCTTGTCTCGTACCACGAGATAATTGAAAAAAATAGGATCTATGATTATTTGTAAGAACAGAAGCAACAGGTTTATAATATATTAATTTAATCCATGATATAAAATTAGAACTAATATTAAAATTTTTCAAGGCATTAAATAAGTATATCCATTCAACTCTATCAAAAGCTTTTTCAGCATCTAATGAAATAGCACATTCTGGGGTTCTGGATGAAGAAGTATAGATTATATTAATCAATTTTCTAACATTGAAAAAGGAATACCGGTTCTTAATAAAACCAGTTTGATCTTCTGAAATAATCTGTGATAGTATCTTTTCTAACCTAATAGCTAAAATTTTTGTAAGAATCTTAGAGTCTACATTTAATAGCGATATAGGGCGATAGGTTGCACATAAAGTAGGATCCTTATCTTTTTTAAGAATTAGAGAGATAGTAGCTTCATAAAAAGACTGGGGTAATCTCTTCTTAGTAAATGCATCATTAAAAATTTCACATAACCAAGGGGAAAGCAAAGAAGAAAAAGTTTTAAAAAATTCTATAATGTAATCATCAGGACCAGGAGCTTTCCCTGAATTCATTGATGAGATAGCCTCTCCTACTTCAGCCGTAGAAATAGGAGCATCAAACAAACTCCGATCTTCATCTGTCAGTTTGGGAATATTCAAATTATTAAAAAAATTATCCATCATGGACAGATCGCCATCAAATTCTGATTGATATAAAGATTTATAAAAATCTTGGAAAGTATTATTAATTTCTTTATGATCAGTAGTCAAATTACGGTCTTGTTTACGAATTTTAATAATTTGTCAAAATAGCTTTTAATTGGTTAGCTAACAATTTACCAGTTCGATCACTATGAATATAAAATTGAGCCCTGGTTATAATTAATTGATTCTCAATTGAAGAAGATAATAATAAGCTATGTTCCATTTGAAGCTCAACTCTCTTCTCATAAAGTTCTTTGGTAGGAGTCACGGAATAAATCTTATCAATTTCTTTAATTTTATCCACCAATAAAGCTATATCTAAATATCTTTGTATTCTTTTACCAACGGAATATGAGATAATTTGTCCACGGATAAAAGCCTTAAAAGAATCCCAAAGTATTCCTCTGTCAATCTCTTCGGTATAATTTGTTGAAAAAAACAAGTCAATTTGCTGTTCTATGAAGGTGATGAATTCTGGATCTTGAAGCAAAGTAGCGTTGAGTCTCCAAGATCTAGTATTAATGGAAGAGTCCGATATCTTAATAGATAACTTCAAAGGTGCATGATCCGAAATGGCAATAGAATTGTATTTACAATCAATAACATCTGTTAATAAACGATGATCAATAAGGAAATAATCAATTCTAGAATAACTATGATATACATGTGAAAAAAACGAAAATTCTTTATCTTTAGGGTTCAAAAACCGCCATATTTCAGTAATTCCCGAATCAACTATAAAGGAATTAATAAGTAAGGCTGATCTATTCGGAAGAATTCGAATAGGTTTAGATCTATCCATCAAAGGATTCAAACAACAATTGAAATCTCCACCCATTATCAACATATGTTCATTTAGATTAGGAAGGGAAGTAAATAAATGTTTAAAAAATTCAGGGCAGTCAAAGTTTGGAGCATAAATATTAACTAGAACCACTTTTCGATTAAAAAGTGAACCAGTAATCAACAAAAATCTGCCCTGTGGGTCAGAAATAATTTCATGATGTGTAAACGAAATTGAGGGGTCTATAAAATAGACACACCCCTAATTTTGGCAGTACAATTCGAGTGAAATTGTTGACCCCTCCAGAACCTAAAAAAGTATTGATTATCCTCCCTCCTAATATGGGTCTCCTGTGCAAAGATAAAATTAGCATTTAGTCTATGGAATACTTTAAATATTTTTTTACATTTAATTGGATGATTTAAACCATTAGTATTCCAAGAGATAAAATTAATAGACTTATCCATCATGCCAATATTAATTGTATATATCATTAAAGGTTAAAAAGACACATAACTCATAATTCAGGAAGAAGAAAAAATGATTCAGGGGCAAACAGAGAGCATGACACCTCAACAATATTAATAATTTAAAGTTGGCCCATAAACTAAAAGCAAAAATATAAAAAGCAACAGTGTGAAAAAAGATCCCTACCCCCTCCCCCAACCCCTCGAAAAAAAGCCAAGCGGCAGGCACACAAACTAATACTAATATTACCCCCATTCCAAGATGGCAACTCCATGAAAAGATAAAAAGAGACTATATAACACCCAGATTTAAATACAGGGTTGCTAAGAAAAAAGGATATATATCAATCAAAATAAAAAAAAAGTAATATAATAAAGCAAAAAGATCATTAATAAAAAAGGATAAACATTAAAGTTTGAAAAAGTGTAATATACCTTTAAAAAAGAGATTCCATATTCAAATACAAGAAAATGACGTTTCAAAAGCAAAGACTTATGGGAAGAAGAAACAACATTTTGAAAAAGCGATATTACAAAATATAAATGTAAATTCACCAATCTATTAAAAAAAATTTAAAAAAAGACAGCCCCCGTTATCTCCAGCCACCACCCAAACACTCCCTTCATTGGACAGTACACATTCCAACGCCCCTGTTGTCTCCAGCCAAAACCCAAACACTCCCTTCATTGGACAGTACACATTTCAATGCACCCGTTATGTCCAGCCAACACCCAAACACTCCCTTCATTGGACAGTACACAGTCCAATGCACCCGTTATGTCCAGCCATAAACCAAACACTCCCTTTATTTGATGGTACACATTCCAATGCCCCCGTTATGTCCAGCCATAAACCAAACACTCCCTTTATTTGACGGTACACATTCCAATGCCCCCGTTATCTCCAATCATAACCCAAACACTCCCTTCATTGGACTGTACACATTCCAACGCACCGGTTATCTCTAGCCATAACCCAAACACGCCCTACATTGAATGGTAAACATTCCGATGCCCCCGTTATCTCAAGCCACAACCCAAACACTCCCTTAATTGCAAGGCACACATTCCAATGCCCCTGTTTTGTCCAGATATAACCCAAACACTCCCTTCATTGGACGGTACACATTCCAAAGCCCCCGTTATCTCCAGTCATAACCCAAACACTCTCTTCATTGGACGGTGCACATTTCAGCGCCCCCGTTATCTACAACCACAACCCAAACACACCCTTCGTTGGATTGCACACATTCCAAAGCCCCCGTTATCTCCAGCCATAACCCAACAACACCCTTCATTTGACAGTACTCATTACAACGCACTGTTATCTCTAGCTACAACCCAAACACTCCCTACATTGGAAGGTTTACATTCCAACACCCCCGTTATGTCCAGCCATAACCCAAACACTCCCTACATTGGACGGTGCACATTCCAAAGCCCCCGTTATGTCCAGCCGCAACCCAAACACTCCCTTCATTGGAAGGTTTACATTCCAACACCCCTGTTATGTCCAGCCGCAACCCAAACACTCCCTTCATTGGAAGGTTTACATTCCAACACCCCCGTTATGTCCAGCCATAACCCAAACACTCCCTTCATTGGACTGCACACAGTCCAACGCCCCCGTTATCTCCAGTCACAACCCAAACACTCCCTTCATTGGACGGTGCACATTCCAAAGCCCCCATTATCTCCAGCCACAACAAAAACACTCCCTTCATTAGATGGTACACATTCAAATGCCCCCATTATCTCCAGTCACAAACCAAACACTCCCTTCATTGGACGGCACAAATTCGAAAGCCCCCGTTATCTCTAGTCATAACACAAACACTCCCTTCATTGGACGGTACACATTCCAATGCCCCCGTTATCTCCAGCGACAAACCAAACGCTCCCTTCATTTGGACAGCGCACATTCCAACGCCCCCGTTATCTCCACCCACAAACCAAACACTCCCTTCATTGGACGGCACAAATTCCAACGCCCCCGTTATCTGTAGACATAACCCAAACACTCCCTTCATTGTACGGTGCACATTCCAATGCCCCCATTATCTCCAGTCATAACCCAAACACTCCCTTCATTGGACAGCGCACATTCCAACGCCCCCATTATTCTTAGCCACAACTCAAACACTTCCTTCATTAGACGGTTCACATTCCAACGCCCCCGTTATCTCCACCCACAAACCAAACGCTCCCTTCATTGGACGGCACAAATTCGAAAGCTCCCGTTATCTTCAGCCATAACCCGAACATCCCCTTCATTGGACCGTACAGATTCCAACGCCCCCGTTATCTCCAGCTACAGCCCAAACACTCCCTTTATTGGACAATACACATTCCAAAGCCCCCTTATCGTCAGCCATAACCCAAACACTCCCTGCATTGGACAATACACATTCCAATGCCCCTGTTATCTCCAGTCATAACCCAAACAATCCCTTCATTGGATGTTGCACATTCCAACGCCCCCGTTATAGACAATAGGTGCAGAAGTAGACCATTCGGCCCCTCAAGTCTGTACCGCCGTTCTGAGATCATGGCTGATCATTCACTATCAATACCCAGTCCCTGCCTTGTCCCCATATCCCTTGATTCCCCTATCCATCAGATATCTATCTAGCTCCTTCTTGAAAGCATCCACAGAATTGGCCTCCACCATCTTCCGAGGCAGTGCATTCCACACCTCCACAACTCTCTGGGAGAAGAAGCTCTTCCTCAACTCTGTTTTAAATAACTGACCTCTTATTCTCAATCCATGCCCTATGGTACTGGACTCTCCCAACATCTGGAACATATTTCCTGCCTCAATCCTATCAAATCCTTTAATTATCTTAAACGTTTCAATCAGATCCCCTCTCAATCTCCTCAATTCCAGTGTGTACAAGCCCAATCTCTCCAATCTCTCTGCGTAAGACAGCCCTGCCATCCCAGGAATCAACCTAGTGAATCTACGCTGCACTTCGTCAATTGCCAGAATGTCCTTCCTTAAACCTGGAGACCAAAACTGTACACAATATTCCAGGTGTGGTCTCACCAGGGCCCCGTACAAATGCAAAAGGACATCCTTGCTCTTGTACTCAATTCCCCTTGTAACAAAGGCCAACATTCCATTAGCATTTCCAACTCCCCCCATATCTCCAGTCATAACCCAAACACTCCCTTCATTGGACTGTACACATTCCAAAGCCCCCGTTATCTCCAGTCATAACCCAAACACTCCCTTCATTTGACGGTCCACATTCCAACGCCCCCGTTATCTCCAGTCATAACCCAAACACTCCCTTCATTGGACAGCGCACATTCCAACGCCCCCCCCCGTTATCTCCAGTCATAACCGAAACACTCCCTTCATTGGATGGTACACATTCCAAAGCCCCCTTTATCTCCAGTCATAACCCAAACACTCCCTTCATTGGACAGCGCACATTCCAACGCCCCCCCCGTTATCTCCAGTCATAACCCAAACACTCCCTTCATTGGATGGTACACATTCCAAAGCTCCCTTTATCTCTAGCCACATCCCAAACACTGCTGCTGCAGAAAAAACATTACGTTAGCAGTGAAACCTTTCCCAGGGCATTGCACTCTCCCCCCACCAAATTTTGTCATCTCCTCATGACATTGAGCTAATTTGCCAACCCTTCATGCAAAGCAGAAAGTCCAACTCGGGTGTAAAAGGCAGTGACATTGCTCCCCAAAGCGGTAGGGGCCTCACTCTGTTACCCCAATTCTACGTAGGCCAGCCTATCCAGTGGTCTCCTGACCGCATGCGACCACTACTGAGAACTGTACTAAAATGCATTGTATTTCACTTGCCACTTTCTTGCCCATTCCCTTAACCTGTTGAAGTCTTTCTGCAGCTCAACTTAATGTGCCTCCCCACCAATATTTTGATCAACTGAAAACTTGGCAACAAAGCCATCTATTCCAACATTTATCACTGATATACAGCATTATAAGAAGCAGTCCCAACACTAACCCCTGGGGAACAGCACTAGTCACTGGCAGCCGACCAGAAAAGGATCCTTTTATTCCCACTCGCTGCCTCTTACCAATCAGCCAATGCTCTAACCATGATAGTAACTTTCCTGTAATATCATGGGCTCTTAACTTGGTAAGCAGCCTCATGTGTGGAACCTTGTCAAAGGCCTTCTGAAAGGTCACATCCACTGCATCCCTTTTATCTATCCTACTTGTAATCTCCTGAAACTGGTTTGTCAGGCAAGATTTTCCCTTAAGGAAACCATGCTAACTTTGTCCTATCTTATCCTGCGTCACCAAGTATTCCATAACCTCATCCTTAACAATTGTCTGCAAAATATTCCACCCACTGAGGTCAGGCTAACTGGTCTATAATTGCCTTTCTGCTGCCCCCCTCCTTTCTTAAAGAGTGCAGTGGCATTTACAATTTTCTAGTCCTCTCGCACCAGAGTCCAATGATTTTTGAAAGGTCATTTCTAATGCCTCCACAATCTCTACCGTTACCTTTTTCAGAACCCTGGGTGCAGTTGATCTTGTCTGGGTGACTTAAGTATCCTTCGATCTTTCAGCTTTTTGAGCACCTTCTCCCTTGTAATAGTAACTGCACTCACTTCTCTTCCCTCACACCCTTCAACATCTGGCACACTGCTAGTGACTTCCACAATGAAGGCTGATGCAAGATACTCAACTAGCTCATCTGCCATCTTCTTGGTCCCCGTTACGATTTCTCTGCCCTTATTTACTAGCGATCCTATATCCACTCACATTGTTACATATTTGAAAAAGCTTTTACTATCCACTTTGATATTGTTTGCTAGCTTACTTTCATATTTTTATCTTTTCCCTTCTAATAATTACTTTAGTTCCTTTCTGAAGGTTTTTGCAAGCTTCCCGATCCTCTATCTTCCTGCTAACTTTTGCTTTGTTGTATGCCCTCTGTTTTATTTTTACCTTAGCTTTGACTTCCCTCGTCAGCTACTGTTGTATTATTTTAACATTTGAGTATTTCTTCGTTTTTAGAATACAAACATTCTACACCATCCACATTTTTCACTGAAACTCACACCATTACCGCTCTCCTGTCATCCCTGCCAGCACCTCCTTCCAATTTACTTTGGCCATCTCCTCTCTCATATCACTGTCATTTCCTCTACTCCACTCAAATACTGCTACATCAGACTTCACTTTCTTGCTATCAAATTTCAAGTTAAATTGGATCATATTGTGATCACTGTTTTCTAAGGGTCCCTTTACCTTAAGCTCCCTAATTGCCTCTGGTTCATTACATAACACCCAATATAGTATACCTGATATCCTAATAGGCTCAACATGAAACTGCTCTGAAAACCATCTCATAGGCATTCAACAAACTTAGATCCATTGCCAACCTAATTTTCCCAGTTGACCTGTATGTTTAAATCTCGTATAACTATCATAACAATGCCCTTTAGACACACCTTTTCTACTTCCCACTGGAATCTGTGGTCCAAATCCCAACTGTTGGGAGGCCTGTATGTAACTGCCATTAGGGTCCTTTTACCCTTGCAGTTTCTTAACTCAACCCACAAACATTCAAAATCTTCCGATCCGATATCACATCTTTCTACTGATTTGATGCCATTCTTTACCAGAAGAGCCCTCTGCCGAGCTTGCTATCCCTCCGCGACAACGTGTAACCTTGGACATTCAGCTCCCAACTACAGCCATCCTTCAGCCACAACAACATAATCTGTAATAGTGCAACAAGATCATCTTGCACTCAATGCATTGAGATATAACACTTTGATACTGTATTTGCTACCCTTTTTGATTCTGCACCCCTAATGCACTGATACTCACCTTGCTGGCTGCAATTTTGTCCTGTTGTCCGTCTGTCCTTCCTGACAGTCTGACTGCATGTTATTTTTGCTGTTTTACCATCTGTCCTATCCTGGGTCCCTTCACTCTGGTTCCCAACCCCTCCTGCCAAATTAGTTTAAACCCTCCCCAACAGCTCTAACAAGCCTGTCTGCGAGAATATCGGTCCCTCTCTAGTTCAGGTGCAACCTGTCACTTTTGGACAGGTTATACCTCCCCCAGAAGAGATCCCAATGATCCCAGAACATACATCTGTGGGATGTGTGAGGAAAACTGAGTACCCAGGGAAACCCTTCCCCACATTGCAAGAATTCCAAGAGCAAACTAACAAAAGACTGTGGCTGTACTGATAAAAAGTTCCTTACATAAACTTATCAAAGCATTCTCTGTTAACCCTATCAATACCAAAGAATTATTAAATCACATCAGGTTAATTATTGCCTGCTGGTGTTTCATTTGTCATAGCCAGAACATATTACCATGCTCAATTAGCTCATACTTGTTCTCATACCTGAAGTCAGACATCTTGTTATCTGGACCCTATGAATGTTGAAGTGCTGGTGATGCACTACACCCTAGCTATATTGTAGAAAGAGGCAATTGTATGCAATTGGGATAATAAGGACTGTAGGTCTTCCAAACCTGTGAGTTGGTCATTGGCAGAGAAACTGGAGAGGCTGGACTTGGTGCTGATTGTGCCACTGCGAGTGTCAGAAGCGTAGGAGGAGTTGTTGTGCGAAAGCAACACTCAGTCTAACAGAGTAATTGGCTTAGTCGCTTTTCTTGTGATCACAAGACCCTGTTGGACATTGTTACTGCGGAATGTTGCAAGTCTGATTCTCTGGTTCATTGGAGGATGGAAGGGGTAACTGGATGGCCTCAGTTGTAGTGAGAACCAGGCTTCAAGCTGTGGTGTTGCTGTGGGTTGGTGTGTTCCACCAGAGTGCCAGAGATGGTGTGACACAGTGTTCACTCAGCAGAAGCAAGCCATATTGTGTTTGACTGCAGGCTTCTGCAACATTCTTGGGCCCAGGGACTTGAACTATTATTTTTTGTGTGACTGATAACTTTTATGTGCTTGCTATCTTACTATATGCTGCTATATGTGCCTTGTGCTGGATACTGCTTATCTAGCAGCTAAGTACCATTCATTTTACCTAGCACGCAAGATCTCTGGGATTATTTTGGTAGCGGTATGCATTCCACCTCTGGTCAATGTCAATCAGGCTTTAGATGATCTGAGCAATAGGATTAACATGCACGAAACAGAGCACCCAAATGCCTTCACCATTGTTTTAGGGGATTTTAACCAGGCCAGTCTGAAAAGAATCACTAAGCAATTACCATCAACAGATCACTTGCAATACCAGAGGAAACAACACACTGCACCATTGCTACACCACCAAGAATGCCTACCGTGCTATTCCACGCCCTCACTTCGGGAAGTCTGATCACCCGGCTGTACTCCTACTCCCTGAGTATAGACAGAGACTGACTGCAGCACCAGCAGTGAGGACCGAGAAGGTTTGGACAGGAGCTCCTACAGGACTGCTTTGAATCAGTGAACTGGACTGTATTCAGGGATTCATCTTTGAATCTGGATGAGTATGCTGCAGTTGTTACTGACTTCATTAAAACCTGTGTGGATGAGTGTGTGCCTAAAAAGGCTTATGGTACATTCCCAAACCAGAAGCTGTGGATGAACCAGGAGGTACATCGACTGCTGAAGGCTAGATCTGTGGCATTCAAGTCTGGCAACCCAGGTCTGTACCAGAAAACCAGGTATGATTTGCAGACAACTATTTCAAGGGTGAAGAGACAATTTCAAACAAGGTTGGAGGCAACATCAGATATACGACAATCCTGCAGTGTCTGCAAGACATTACTTCCTACAAAGTGAAACACAATAGCATGAATGGCAGCGATGCTTCACTACCAGATGAACTCAACGCCTTCTATGCCCACTTTGAAAGGGAGAACACAACTACAGCTGTGAAGATCCCTGCTGCACCTGATGACCCTGTGATTTCTGTCTCTTAGGTCAATGAGATTAGGTCAACTGTCTATAAAGAGAGTGAACCCTTGCAGATGGAAGGTCCTAATGGAGTACCTGGTAAGGCTCTGAAAACCTGTGCCAACCATCTGGTGGGAGTATTCAAGGACATTTTCAACCTCTCACTGCTATGGGCAGAGGTTCCCACTTGCTTCAAAAATGTAACAATGATACCAGTGCCTAAGAAGAATAATGTGGGCTGCCTTAACGACCATCGCCCGGTAGCACTCACACCGACAGTGATGAAATGCTTTGAGAGGTTGGTCATGACTAGACCGAACTCCTGCCTCAGCAAGAACCTGCACCCATTGCAATTTGCCTATCACCACAATAGGTCAATGGCAGATGCAATCTCCATGGCTCCCACATGGCCTTAGACCACCTGGACAACACAAACACCTATGTCAGGATGTGGTTCACTGATTGTAGCTCAGTATTCAACACCATCATTCCCAAAATCCTGATTGAGAAGATGCAGAACCTGGGCCTCTGTACCTCCCTCTGAAATTGGATCCTTGACTTCCTAACCAGAAGACCACACTCTGTGCAGATTGGTGATAACATCTTCTCCTCGCTGATGATAAACACTGGTGCACCTCAGGGGTGTGTGCTTAGCATAAACGCTCTAGGCATAGCTCAAGTATCATCTATAAATTTGCGGATAATACAACCATTGTTGGTAGGATCTTAGATGGAGATGAGAGGGTGTACAGGAGTGAGATATGCCAACTAGTGGAATGGTGCCACAGCAACAACCTGGCACTCAACATCAGTAAGATGAAAGAGCTGATTGTGGATTTCAGGAAGGATAGGTCAAAGGAACATGCACCAATTCTCATAGAGGGAAGTGGAGAGAGTGAGCAGTTTCAAGTTCCTGGGTGTCAAGATCTCTGAGGACCTAACCTGGTCCCAACATATTGATGTGACTATAAAGCAGGCAAGATAGTGACTATACTTCATTAGGAGTCTGAAGTGGGTGGGAGGGGGGAGCTACTGCACAGGCCCAAAAGAACCTACAGAGGGTTGTAAATTTAGTCAACTCCATCTTGGGTATTAGCCTACAAAGTGTTCAGGAAATCTTCAAGGAGCGGTGTCTCAGAAATGCAGTGTCCATTATGAAGGACCCCCAGCACCCAGGGAGTGCTCTTTTCTCACTGTTACCATCAGGCAGGAGGTACAGAAGCCTGAAGCCACACACTCAGCGATTCAGGAACAGTTTCTTCCCCTCTGCCATCCGATTCCTAAATGGACATTGAACCTGTGAAAACTACTTCAGTTTATTTCTGTTTTTTTGTATGATTTTTGATCTTTTCAATGTACATATACTACAATCTATTTATTTATTTATCTATCTATCTAGCTACTTATTTATTTATTTATTTATTTATTTATTAATTATTTTTTCTTTTTCTCCTTCTATGTTAGCTAAGTTAAGTTCTATACTGCTGCTGCTAAGTTAACAGAATTTCATGACAGTGATAATAAGACTGATTCTGATATGACTGCTGGTTCTGCGTTTTACACCTTGGTCCTGGAGGAATGCTGTTTCATTTGGCTGTATTCATGTGTATTCATGGATGGTTGAAAGATAATTAAGCTTAAACTTGATTTAGTTCTGTAAACACTAATTTAACCATTGTGGAAGGTTTGCTATGCCATTGGGTCTAACTACTCAGGCTTAATTTCTGCAATCTAAAAAATGTTACCAAACAAATCAGCATCATAAAATACATAAAACAACTGTTTGCAACAAATTACAACATAGTTTTTATTGTAGAAATTGTTACTTGTGGCATTTTATGCCGGGAACATTGATTTAGCTAATTGGGAAGTTTTGTCTTAGGTTAAAGTTGCACAATCATATAAAAAGATTAAATATTAAAATATTAAATGATTCAGCACCATGAAATACATAAAATAAAATTGTTTGCAACAAGTCCTATTGTGTTTGGTAGAATCTGGGAGATGCTGGGTTAGTGTAAAATGGGAGGTTGACTGTGCAGATCAAAGAGCCAAAGGGCCTGTTTTCCTGCTCCATCTCTCTTTTGACTCTTTGACGATATTTATTGAACATCACAATCTTCCTTTCCTATCAGATTCTATAACCTGCAGCCTTTTGTCACTACTACCTATCCACTCCTAGTCTCTCTCACTATTTCCACACTTCCCTTCCTCCATCTGTCGATTGCCAGCTCTTGCCTCCCCTCTGTCTTTTAGTCTCAACCTGAAACACCAATTTCCATTTCCCTCCATGGAATCTGTACGACCTTCCGAGATCTTTCAGCTGTTTGTATTTTGCTACAGAATGGTGCTGCGAGGTCCCTCTTTGTCAGGACAATTAGTATCACACCCTTGCATTACAAGAATGCTGCAGATGTTACAAATCTCAAACAGAAACAAAAAGCCCAAGAATGATGCAGCAGATCGGTGTGACAGAAATGGAGTTAATGTTAGAAAGATTCAGTTGGAGTTGCCAAACTTCTCCCCTACAAATATCTCTGCAGTTCCCTTTGAGGTTCACGATTGAATCCCTCTCCATTATTCTTACAGGAAATGTATCAAATCAAAACAATCAGCCATATGCATTTCTTTTACAAATGTTCACATATCCCTCTTCATTCTTGTACTAGTTTTACAATCTGTCTTCCAATGGAAACAGCAACGTTTCAAAGTACCTCATAATTTCAGCCAAATAAAATCACTTAACCTTCTTGTCTCTAAGCATAACAACCTCAATTGCAAATCCCTCACTATTACTGCAGGAGCAAACATGATTGAGTTTATAGGTGATGTGTGGTGTCCATACTGTTCTATTCTCATGAGAATCAGCAATAATGGTGCTTTATATTATTAGGGTTGTAGAGTTGTAGGAATGTATAGAGCTGTAAAGACTTACCCAGCCTAATCTACTTAACAGCTCTTCATTCTTTTCAAATTTGTATCTAATGCATTTTAACTTGGTAAAGGACTATCGCCCCTTCTAGCTCTTGCAGCAGCACGGTGGCATAACTAGACACAAAGCACTAGAGCACAGAAACAGTGTTTGGCCCATCTTGTTTGTGTTGAACTATTCTTCTGCCTAGTCCAATTGACCAGCACATAGATCATAAACCTCTATACACCTCCTATCCATGTACTTATTTGAACTTCTCTACAACATAGAACATTTGAAAATTTGTTTACTTTTTATTATTTGTACAATTTGTCCTCTTTTGTACATTGTATATGTGTTGGTCTTTGTTGAGTGTGCTTTTTTGTGGATCTCACTGCATTCCTTTGTCTTGTGGGTGCCTGCAAGAAGATGAATCTCAAAGTTGAATTCAGACTTAGATAATAAATTTATTTTCAACTTTGAAACCGACCTCTATCGTTTTTTCCGGTGACGTCATCGTTGAGAATGGCAGCTTAAGTCACTAGCTCCTCTGGAAAAATGCGTATTAAGCCCCGTTAACCCATCAAATATAATATTTTTGGAAAAATATTTGAAATGAAAAGAGGGGCAAGAATGGGGAAAAGGAATGGAAATAAAAAAGCGACACTGCAGAGCCTGTGGCCGAGAGGAGTGCAACGGGCGGCTCTCCTACCCGACTGCGCGCTTGTGAGGCAGACGCTGGGTCTCATACAGGCGAAGTGGTGAAAATGTTTGAAATCCTGAAAGAGATAAGGGAGTTCCAGAAAGAAATAGAGCAGCAGCTCCTTAATTTTAAGTCAGAGCTCGCCAGCATTAATCAAAAAATAGTGGTGGCAGAGACTCGAATTGAGAAGGTGGAAGATCGTGTTCAAAACATGGAACGGATACTGAGTAAGACAATAAAAATATTACATCACCAAGAAGATAAACTGCTTGACCTGGAGGGAAGATCATGGCGGAAAAATATCAGAATCTACAATGTTCCCGAAGGAGTGGAGGGTTGTCTATGATGGAGTTTGTCGGAAAGTTACTGCGGGACGCGCTAGATCTTCCCTCGGATATGGAGCTGGAAATTGAAAGAGCCCATCACGCGCTTGTCCTGAAACCTACCCAGGATAGAAAGCCACGCTCAATAATAATAAAATTCCTTTGGTACAGCACCAAGGTGGAGATTCTACGAAGGGCCTGGGGTAAGAAGAGAGAGTTTTTCAAAGATAAATTAATATATTTCGACCAAAATTACTCCCCCGCAGTCCTGCAGAAATGCAAAGGATACTCTGAAGTAAAGCAAGAACTAAAGCAAAGAAAGATTAGATTTCAAACTCTGTACCCTGCTAAACTTCAAGTGTTTTATGACAACAGGATGCAGTTGTACCAGACAGTGGAAGAGACGACTACACACATGAAGGCCAGAGGGTTGCCTGGCAGTGTGACCAAAATAGGGAAAGCCTGGCAGAGGAATTATCCCGCTCCGCTTGGGAAATAGTGTGAGAATCAAGAAGGCAGGAGATGGGAGGAGGCCGAGAGAAGTATATCAGGAAGCTTTCTGAAGACAGCCCTCACCCCCTCCAGAAGAGCCATAAGGTTTGGCTAACTTTAAAAATGTTGAGAAGCTAAACAGAAGCAAAAGTACACGGTGATATACCTATCTCAAGAAATATTTATTATAATGTGGATTTTATATTACTTAGTTGTTATTCTTTATTTGCTCACTCCTTTTTCCCCACCAAAATGAGAATATATATATGTGTGTATGCATATATGTGTATGTATATAATATATGTGTGTGTGTGTATATATATATATATATATATAGGAGGGGTTAAACCCCACAGCTAGACATTTCCTCTAGCTCAACGCAGGGTCATCTACCAGAGACCTCAGCCTTGGAATCACACGTTAATTGCCATTTTTGTTATTACTTGTGTTTCTTGGTTCTTATTTGTTCAGGGAGTAGATCGATTAAGTTTTATTCTGATTTCAATGATACATTGACAGATAAATACAGATGGCTAAGGACAAGGTAAAATTCACTTCTTTTAATGTCAATGGGCTATTAAATCCAATCAAACGTAAGAGAATTTTATCCAAAATGAAAAAAAGAACAAGCCCATGTAGTATATTTACAGAAAACTCATATAAGTGATAATGAGCATAAAAAACTAAAGAGAATGGGCTTCTCTAATCTGCTTTTCTCCTCATATAAATCAGGACATAGGAGAGGAGTTGCTATTCTTATCTCAAGTAAGCTAAATTTTGAAAAAATATTTGAAATGGGAGATAAAGAGGGCAGGTTTTATTCTGGTAAGGGGGAATATAGATGGAAATTCAGATACTCTATTGAATACTTATGCACTCCCGGGAAGCGATATTGGTTTCTTTCAGAAAATTACTGATAGTATGGTAACATAAGCTGAAAGTCTCCTGTTATTTGGAGGAGACTTAAATTTACAATTACAACCAAACTTTTTTTTTTGTAATTTATTTTTTTTATTTGAGTTCATCAAACAAACATTTCCATAAGATGTATTTCAGACATTGTACATATATATCATATAATCATATATATCACAAAATTTCCACGAAGTATTTATCTGAGGTATACACTTATAGAAAAGAGTGGAAAGAAAAAAACAAGCAAAAGGCAAGAACTATGTACAAGTAGGGAGTGATCTTTTTTTACAACAGATTCATTGATTTGTGAGAACAAAATCAGGCCTATGAGGCATTATGTAGTTAAACCATTTTTTCCCAGTATGAATTAAATTGTTCCAGCTAACAGATGCTGTTATCTTCTCCATTTTGTAAATGTCCATTGTAATTTCCATCCACGTATTTAAAGTTGGGCTCTCCTGTGATAAACATTTCCTAGTATGAGTCTTTTTACCAGCCACCAACAGTATATTCATTAAATATTTATCTCTCTTCAACCATTCTTGAGGTATATATCCAAAATATATGGTCTTACTCCACAAGGGTATTTCATATTTAAAGATGTCTTGTAGGGCATTGTGTATCCCCCTCCAATAGTTTTTGATAACAGGGCAGTCCCAAAAAATATGATAATGATTTGCATTTTGATTTTCACAATTTCTCCAGCAAACAGGGAGGTTACTATCATAATGGGATCTTCCAATAGAAAATAAAATAGAAACACCTATTCCAATAGAAAAACCTATGAAACAAAATCTTTACATAAGAAAGTTAATACACTTTTTGAGGATGTTGGTTTAATTGACATATGGAGGGACCTTTTCCCTGACAGAAGGGATTACACTCATTATTCTGCTCCCCATTCTGTATAAGAATAGACTATTTCATAACATTTGGAAAAGACAAAGACAAAATAAACACCTGTGGAATTACGACAATAGATGTAAGTGACCACGCACCTATGTATTTATCTATTGATTTTGACCTACAACCAGAGAATGCTATTTGGAAACTAAATTCAAGTCTACTCAATGGTCTGTACTTTAAGGAACAAATTAAAAAAGAAATTGGTCTCTAATTAGAATTCAATGAAAATGGAAAGGTTTCACCTTCCATTTAATGGGATATTCTGAAAGCGGTCTTAAGAGGGAAAATTACAGCAATATCTTCATATAAGAAAAAAATAAGGAATAAAACATTAGAGGAATTACAAAATAGGCTGAAGGAACTAGAGAAAAAACACAAATTGAATTTGGCACAGGATACATTAGGGGAAATTAAAAGAAATAGGAATGAAATAAATAGTTTGGCTACGCAAGAAATCTGGAAAATCTTAATATTTCTGAAACAGAGACATTATGAAAGTGGATCAAAATCTATGAAAATACTGGCGTGGAAACTGAAAAAAAAGATAGCAGAAAATACAATTCATAGAATTAGGGACCCAAGAATGAAAATGATAAAAAATAAGCTAAACGAAATTCAAGAAGCTTTTGAAGTGTTTTACAAAACGCTATATTCCAAAGTTCCAGGGGGAGCATAACCCAAATTGACACCTTCTTGAATTCTCTAGAGTTACCCACTTTAAGTGAAGAACAAAATAGAACAATGACTGCTGACATAACTGAAGTTGAATTAAAAGCTGCAATTAGTAGGCTTAAATTAAGCAAGTCACCAGGATCAGATGGGTATATGGCAGAGTGGTACAAAGAATTTAAAAATGAGTTAATTCCTGTTTTACTCCCCACACTGAACTGGGCTCTAAAAAAGGCACAAATGCCACCCAGTTGGAATGAAGCGATAATCTCAGCGATACCGAAAGAAGGCAAGGATAAAATGGAATGTGTGTCATTTAGATCAATATCTGTTCTTAATATAGATGATAGGTTATTGACCTCCATCATGGCCAAACGATTAGAGGAGTTTCTACCCATACTGATACGTAACGGTCAGACAGGTTTTATACGACAATGCCAGACACAAGACGATATATGAAAGACATTTCACATTATGGATTATATACAAAAAAATAAAATCGAAGCAATGGTGATAAGCGTCGACACCGAAAAGGCATTTGATTTGGTTAATTGGAATTTTCTTTTAGAGTTTTACATAGATTTGGTTTCCAAGACACAATTATTAAAACTATACAGACACTATATGACAATCCTACTGCTGGGATTAAAATCAATAGATATTTATCAAATAGTCTTACCCTAGAAAGGGGCACGAGACAGGGTTGTGCATGGTCACTGCTACTCTTCGCGTTATACCTGGAACCATTAGCTCAATACATCAGACAAAATGAAGATATCAGGGGAATTGTTATTAAAGGGACAGAGCATAAATTGGCTTGTTATGCAGATGACGTTTTGATCTATCTACAGCAACCAACATACTCTTTACCTAAATTGATGCAATCCTTTGAACAATATGGTCAATTATCAGGATACAAGATAAACATAGATAAAACCCAATTACTTCCATATTACTACAGCCTACCAAGAGAATTTGAAAGTCGATACCCCTGGGCATGGCAAACAGAGTCTTTCAAATATTTGTGCATCATTATGTCAAAAGATTTGGCAAAATTATCAGAATGTAATTATCAGCCTTTATATAAAAAAATTAAGGAAGATGTGGCAAGATGGAACCTGATTCCTTTTTTCAGTCTCAGTTCAAGGACTGAGTCTATTAAAATGAATATACTGCCCAGACTGTTATATCTCTTTCAGACCCTACCAACAGAGATTAATCAAAATCAATTCAATGAATGGAACAAGATGTTATCAAGTTATATTTGGCAGGGTAAAAGGCCTAGAGTTCATCTCAAAACTTTGCAATTAGCAAAGGAGAAGGGGGGATGGGGCCTACCTTCTCTTAGAGATTATTATTTTGCAGCACAGTTGAGAGCTGTGATATGTTGGTGCAACCCATCATATGATGCTCAATGGAAAAACATTGAGGAGCGGGTACTTCCCATCCCCACATAAGCAATTTTGGCTGATAACAACCTGCAAAGGTACATAAATAATATTGATAACCCATGGGTGAAATTGACTCTTAAAATATGGAAAACTACTATAAAAGAATATAATCTAGAGAGAGATATTGCAATTCTTAAATGGTGTGCATATGACTCGGATTTTACACCAAATAAATTGGATGCTAGATTTAAGGACTGGACAGCTAAAGGAATAACAGTTCTTTGCAACATAATGAAAGAAGGAAACTGTTCAGTTTTGAAATGCTTAAGGAGAAACACTTATTAGAAAAGCAAGATTTTAATTGGAATTTACAGATGCGACAATATGTTAATAAGACGCTTAAAAATGTAACCAAGGCAAATACATGCTTGATAGAGCTCTTTAGAAAAGCATATAATTCAGATAATGGTAGTAGAATCATTTCAAGCATGTATAAGGGGTTGTCAAATCTTAAAAGACATTCGACTTCATACATTAAAACAAAATGGGAGAAGGAAGGAGGGATAATTATATCTGAGGAAGAATGGACAACAATATGGAGGTATCAATGGAAGTGTACCAGTTCACAGAAATGGAGGGAGTCTGGATGGAAAAACTTGATCAGATATTTTATTACACCCCCTCAGAAATCCCATTATGATAGTAACCTTCCTGTTTGCTGGAGAAATTGTGGAAGTCAAAATGCAAATCATTATCATATTTTTTGGGACTGTCCTGTTATCAAAAACTATTGGAGGGGGATACACAATGCCCTACAAGACATCTTTAAATGTGAAATACCCTTGTGGAGTAAGACCATATGTTTTGGATATATACCTCAAGAATGGTTGAAAAGAGATAAATATGTAATGAATATACTGTTGGTGGCTGGTAAAAAGACTCTTATTAGGAAATGGTTATCACAGCCCAACTTTAAATATGTGGATGGAAATTACAATGGACATTTACAAAATGGAGAAGATAACAGCATCTGTTAATCATAAGCTGGAACAATTTGATTCATACTGGGAAAATGGTTTAACTACATAATGCCTCATTGGCCTGATTTTATTCTCACAAATCAATGAATCTGTTATAAAAAAAAGATCACTCCCTACTTGTACATAGTTCTTTCCTTTTGCTTGTTTTTTCTCTCCACTCTTTTCTATAAGTGTATACCTCAGATAAATACTTTGTGGAGATTTTGTGATATATATGATTCTCTTCGGTATTCACTAAGGAGAAGGATAATGAATTGAGTAAGGTGTGGGAAACAAGTAAAGAAGTTATGGAACCTATGACAATTAAGGAGGTGGAAGTACTGGCGCTTTAAAGAAATTTAAAAGTGGATAAATCTCTGGATCCTGACAGGATATTCCCCAGGACCTTGAGGGAATTTTGTGTAGAAATAGCAGGAGCTCTGACGGAGATCTTTAAGATGTCATTAGACACGGGGATTGTGCCGGAGGATTGGCGTATTGCTCATGTGGTTCCATTGTTTAAAAAGGGTTCTAGAAGTAAGCCTAGCAATTATAGACCTGTCAGTTTGACATCAGTGGAGGGTAAATTAATGGATAGTATTCTTAGAGATAGTATTAATAATTATCTGGATAGACAGGATCTGATTAGGAGTAGCCAGCATGGATTTGTGCGTGGAAGGTCATGTTTGACAAACCTTATTGAATTTTTTGAAGAAGTTACGAGGAATGTTGACGGGGGTAAGGCAGTGGATGTAGTCTATATAGACTTCAGCAAAGCCTTTGACAAAGTTCCACATGGAAGGTTAGTTAAGAAGGTTCAGTTGTTAGGTATTAATGCTGGAGTAATAAAATGGATTCAACAGTGGCTAGATGGGAGATGCCAGAGAGTAGTGGTGGATAATTGTTTATCGGGATGGAGGCCGGTGACTAGCAGGGTGCCTCAGGGATCTGTTTTGGGCCCAATGTTGTTTGTAATATACATAAATGATCTGGATGATGGGGTGGTAAATTGGATTAGTAAGTATGCCGATGATACTAAGGTAGGAGGTGTTGTGGATAATGAGGTGGGTTTTCAAAGCTTGCAGGGAGATTTATGCCGGTTAGAAGAATGGGCTGAACGTTGGCAGATGGAGTTTAATGCTGAGAAGTGTGAGGTTCTACATTTTGGCAGGAATAATCCAAATAGAACATACAGGGTAAATGGTAGGGCATTGAGGAATGCAGAGGAACAGAGAGATCTAGGAATAACAGTGCATAGTTCCCTGAAGGTGGAGTTTCTTGTAGATAGGGTGGTGTAGAAGGCTTTTGGAACACTGGTCTTTATAAATCAAAGCATTAAAGAAGTTGTGATGTAAATCAAAGCATTAAAGAGTAAAGAAGTTGTGATGTAATGTTAAAATTGTACAAGGCATTGCTAAGACCAAATTTGGAATATTGTGTGCAGTTCTGGTCACCGAATTATAGGAAAGATATCAATAAATTAGAGAGAGTGCAGAGACGATTTACTAGGATGTTACCTGGGTTTCAGCACTTAAGTTACAGAGAAAGGTTGAACAAGTTAGGTCTCTATTCATTGGAGATTGTGATTATTATATTGTTATATGTTATATGGTTATATGATATATATGTACAATGTCTGAAATAAATCTTATGGAAATGTTTGTTTGATGATGAACTTCAATAAAAAAATAAATTACTAAACAAAAAGAAACCACCCTCTGTGTACTACTTCTGATGGCAGCTTGTCCCAACATCTTCTGAGTGAAGATGTTCCCCCTCGTGTTCACCTTTCACCCTTACCCATGACCTCTAGTTCTAATCTCTCCCAACCTCAGTCGAAAAAGCCTGTTTGCATTTACCCCACTGATACTCTTCATAATTTTGCATACTGCTATCATACTGTCTACATTCCCATTTTATAATTTTGTTATCATGCTATCTACATTCCAAGGAATAAAATTTTAAACTAAACTAATAGAATTTTCTCTGATAATTTCCCTATGACTGACATTAGGTCCCACCAGGCTGTAGTTACCAGGCTTCTCCCTGCTGTTCTTCTTAAATGAAGGAATAGTGTTAGCTATTTTCCTTACATTCCCAGCGTCTACCACCTAGCTTACACACAAAGGGCAATTTATAGTGGCTAACAAAAGAACCACCCTGCACATCTTTGGGATGTCGTGGGACAGCACCATGGTGCAGTTAGTAATTCCAGTGACCTGGGTTCAATCCTGCCCCCAAGTGCTGTGGGTGTGGAGTTTGCACGCTGCCCAGGTAATCACTGAGTCCCCCCCTCTCCACCCCATGCTCCAGTTCAGTCCCAAAGACATGTGAGTTGGGTGGTTAACTAGATACTGTAAATTGCTCCTAATGTGTAGTTGAGTGGTGGAATCAGGGGAGATTTGATTGATATGCAAGAGTAAAATAGAAATGAATTAAGTGGGTCCTTGCTGCTGGTGGCAATGCCTAATTCTGTACTGTATTGAGTCATAGAACACTACAACATGTGAAAAGGCTCTTCAACACATCTAATCCATGCCAAACTATTATTCTGTTTAGACCCGTCGACTTAAACCCAGACTATAGTCCTGCATACCCCTCCCATCAAATTTTTCTTAAGTGTCAAAATTATACCCACATCAACCATTCATTCTGCACTCTCACTACCTAGCTTCTGAGTGAAGAAGATCCCCCTCATGTTTCCCTAAAATATTTTGCCTTTCAACCTTAACCCATGACATCTAGTTCCAGCCTCAGCCTATCTAGGTGGAAAAAGCCTGCTTGTATTTACCCTGTCTATATCCCTATAATTTTGTATATCTCAATCAAATCTTTCCTCATTCTGCTACTCTCAGGGAAATAGAATCCTAAACTATAATAAACTGTAATTCAGGTCTCCAGGATGACCTGGACTGGCCAGAATGCTCTAAATTGGACCTCAGTAGCATCTTACACAACTTCAACATAACACCCCAACTCCTGTACTTGGTAGTTAGATTTTTGAAGGCCGATGTACCAAAAGCTTTCTTTAAAGCCCCACCTCCCTAAGATGTCACTTTCAAGGTATTCCCAGATCCCCCATTGAACCAAACTCCTTACTGACTTACTGTTCACTGCCTACGTTCTCCTCTGGTTTGCCTCTGCATTTTCCACCTTCATCCTCACCATCCTCTTTTTCCCTTTGGTAACAGACCTCACTGGTAAGGGAAGTAGTTTCTACTTACCCGCTCTGACAGGGCCCCTTATTTTCATGTCAGCCCAGTGAGGTAAACTTTAATCCAATTTACTACAAACCACACCCCTTTACCTTCCACATTCAGGTAGTCAAGATTGCCTTTATGTCTTTTTCCCCAGGACTTGAAACCAGAGAGTACGGTCAGTGCGTTAGCCGTTCAAGTTTATTGTCATTCAACCCTACACCTGTATACGACCAAACGAAACAACTTTCCTCCAGACCAAGGTACACAACACAGTGCATATAGCTCACACACACACAATACAAAATAATATTACCGCAGATAACTTTACCAATGTACGATTGAAGTTAGAAATTAAATGGTACAATGCAACTGTCACTTCCTCAATGACAAGACCTAGGTGGTAGCATGGAGATCAGCAGTCTCATGGCCTGGGGAGAAGAAGCAGTTTCCCATCCTAACTTCTTGTCCTAATCCTACAGTACCTCTTGCATAATGGGAGGGGGTCAAAGAGATTGTTGGACAGATGGGAGGGATCACTGACAATGCTAAGGTCTCACCTTGAGGTAGTTGAAGTCTGAAGGAAAGAATTGACAAGGATGCACCCAGCAGATTATCTATTCCTTTTACTGGGTTAGCCAAAGTTTCCATTCACCACCCTAAACCCTAAACCCACCTACATGCAATATTGGGTGTAGCACTCTGCATGTTGGAGGTTAATGAGTCAGGTAACAATTGCCTAGGTACGACACTTCTAACTACAGATAGAGTCATAGAATAATAGAGCATTACAACAAAAAAACGGACCATTCAGCCAATGTAGTCCATGCTGAATTATTATTCTGCCTACTTGCATTGACCTGCACCCACATCATAGCCCTCCCATCACAAACCTATCCAATTTTTCTTAAATGTTGAACTCAAACCTGCCTCCACCACTTCCGCTGACAGCTCATTCCACACTTTCACCCTTAACCTATGACCAGTTCTTGCCTCACCCAATCTCAATAGAAAAGGCCTGCTTGAATTTACCCTATATATACCCCTCGTAATTCTGTATACCTCTATCAAATCGCCCCTCATTCTCCTATGCTCAAGGGAATACAGTACTAACCTATTCAACCTTTCCCTATAACGCAGGTCCTGAAGACCTGGCAACATCCTTCTAAACTTTTGATGCACTCTTTAAATCTTATTGACATTTTTCCTGTAGGTAGGTGAGCATGACTGCACACAACACTAAGTTAGGCCTCACCAATGTCTTATACAAAGATGCGGAAAATACGGAGCAACACACACAAAATCCCAGTGGAATCCGGCAGAATCTATGGAGGGCAATAAACTTTACATTTCAGGCTAAGAGCCTTCATCAGAACTGACAGGGTATTGTCTTTTTTTGTTGTTGTTTACTGTACTGCTTAATTTACTGAACCCACCAGAACAACATCCTCCACAAAATGAACGAAGCCCAATGAGAGAAAGATTCCTGATATTCAGCAGGTCAGGCAGCATCTGTGGGGAAGGAAACAAGAGATACTGCTTCAGTTCTTGAATCTTGACTCATATGCATTGAAACTTTCATGAATTGATATTTGCTTTAAAAATCAACTCATCCAAGGGTGCACTGGGGCATTCGAACCAGCCCCGCCCTGCCCCCACCCACCCCCCTCCCCCCGATCCAAGCTGGAGTGTTTTTATAAGTTGCAGAGAGGAATGGAGAAAACAGAGGGCAACCTCTGCTGGAGGAAACTCAGTGGGTCGAGCAGTATCTGTCAACATTCAACATGAGGCACTTGTCCGGGATGTCATGAATGTTCCTCTGAGCCACACCCCTCCTAATCCACAAGGTACTGGATGCTGCTCCACATCTGGTGAGATGCCAGGAGGTACTTGGACTCGTTCAGCAAGTGAGGAGAAGAGGGATAGGTGGGTGACTGGAGCAAGGCGGGGTGAGGGAGAGCTGAGAAAATCATCAGCTTAAGCTGGGTGAATTTTCATAGATGATAGCAGGCACATTCTATAGGAGGGTCTGCTGATAGCTTTCTCTACTACAAATGGTCTCACGTAGTATGGGGCCAATTTCCAGCTCTCTACTCTGAAAGGAAGATCTCTGATGGCAACCAGACTTCCTCCCCTGGAGTGAATGGTCTCATCTGTCAGCAGGGTTGAACACAGCCTGCCAGGCAAATTGCTTCTGAGTGTACAGCAGAGAAGCCATGGCCCAACTCCACATGTGTTTGTATTGTTGGACCAACTGTTCAGCAGCAGGAACTCCCACGTCAGGGAAGAGTGGGGGATGGAATCCCTTCTGGCATTCAAAGAGGACATGCTAGTGGAGGACAGCTGGAGGTTATTACGGGTAATCTCTGCCCCAACCACTTGGGAACTCCAGGTTGTGGGGTTGCGAGAGATAAGGCAGCTTAGGGTTGTCTTCAGCTCCTGATTCACTTTCTCAGCTGACTGTTAGATTGGGGATGAAAACCAGATGAAAGACTGGCTGCGGCTGCCATAAGAGAACAGAAAGCCTTACAAAGATAGGATAGAAACTGTGCTCCTTGATCAGACTGTGTGCTGAGGGACACCATCCAGCCTGAACATCTAACCATGAGGGTGGCAGTCTCCCAAGCTGATGGGAGTTTGGGAAGAGCAATGAAGTGGCTGCTTTAGAGAACTGGTCCGCAACTACCAGATTGGTAATGTTCGCATCCAATGGAGGCAGCCTAGTGATGCAATCCACTGAGAGGTGGGACCAGGGGAACTGGGCAGAGCAGACCAACATGGCACTGATGTGATGTCTTGTTCTGGGCACGTGGGACAGACAGGTGAAATCATGCTCATCTTGGAACATAGACAGCAGCCACAATCGCCTCTTTATGAACAGGGTCTGTTGAATCCTTGGATGGTCAACCAGTGACCCCACTCCAACACTCTGGGGTGCACATTGGCAGGGACAAGAACCAGCTGGGGTGTTCCCCACCTGAGCCTGGACCTGACTGCTGGACAAGCCCTCACCTCCATCTCTAATCCCCAAATAACCAGAACAGTACTGACCTGGCTGGGCTAGGGATGGATGGGCTCTGGATTGGCATTGTTAAACTGGCAGGAGAGAGCACCAGCCTTGCTATTCGTGCTGCCATGATGGTGGCCGAGGGTGAAATTAAACTGGCTGAAGAGAGCCCAATAGGCTTGACGGGTCTCTCGGCATCATGAATGTAGGAGGGGCTCTTGTGATCTGTTCAGACTAGAATAGGGAGCTCCGGCCCCTCCAGTCAATGTTGCCAGGCTTCCAGAGCCTCTTTGATGGTCAGAAATTCTCTGTTCCTGACATCATAGTTACACTTTGTAGCAGTTGAGTGATGGAGAAAAGCACAGTGGTACAGCCGGTTATCTGCAGAAGAGTGCTGGGAGAGTACACCTCCAACGCTGACATCAACCTCGACCATGAATGGCCGGGATGGGTCTGGGTGTTTGCAGCACTGGGGCAGTGGTGGAGCATCACTTCGGTTCTGAGAATGCTTGGTCTGCTTCACTTGTCCATAGGGATCCCGCAGAGGTCTTCTTGGTGAGTGCAGATATGGGGGCTCTGACAGAACCGAAGTTTCCGATGAAACAGCGATAAAAGTTTGCAAACCCCATGAAGTGCTTCACCTGCTTGACTGTAGCTGGTTTGGGCCACTCTGTGACTGCCTGAACTTTAAACGGGTCCATGAGAAGACTGGAAGGGGTGAGGATGTAGCCCAAGAACGACACCTGCCCTTTGTGAAACTCACACTTCTCTGGCTTGGTGCAAAGGTTATTTTTGAGAAGCCATCTGAGAACTCTCTGGACATTCTGGATGTGGTCTTGGTGAGACCAGAAATAGAAAAGAATGTTGTTCAAGTACACACAAACAAACTGATTCAACGTGTCCTGGAGCTCGCCGTTGAGCTGCGCTTGAAAAACTGCAGGAGGTTTGGCTAGGCCAAAAGGCATCACATCATACTTATAGTAACCAGTGGAGGTGTCTTCCACTTGTTCCTTTCTTGAAAGCATTCCTGCATTACATAGACACTCAGTTGCCTGGATGGCTATTCCAATGGCCAGATTTGTCAGTTCAACTGAGGTGTCCTGTTCATCAGGGGTACTGCGACCTTTTGCTGGAGCCCTGCATCAGCCCATGCTGGAAAGCAGATCCAGCTAGTCTCAACTGCAAGCTTGCAGAACTTTGCTGCGCAATCTCTCACTGTCCCTTTCCCTTGCCTCAGGTCCAGTAATTGGTGAGCAGCCTCCTGACCCCATCTTGGAAGACTTAACACTCTTTTGAATTCAACTCCAAATTGCTGGAGTGCCTTGTGTTCATAAAGCGTTGAACAGGCTGAGTGGGGTCCATCTGAGAGATTCACCATATGAGCCAGTTTACACACAACAACACCGAACTGACCTGGCTGGGCTTGGGAAGTCAGCTCACACTGGGTAATAAAGTTCCTGCAGTTGGGCATTACTGGATGAGGCTGTGAAACTGTTATAGAGGAGGATGTGGGAGGTTCTGATGCTTGGAGTGGGACTCTTCCTGGCTGAAGGCTGCTGAATTGTGGAGCAAGAGCAGTAATAGCTGCCACCTGATTCTGGCTGAGTGTGGTGAGTTGCTGAACTGTCACTGTGAGGGTTGACATCTGCTCTTCCTGCTTAGACGGGGCTTTCCAGTCTGAAAGTAATTGTCACACTGCACAAGCCACTTCTGCCAACCCAGCTTTAAAGCCTTTAACTTCTCCTCCATATGACGGAGCGTCAGTTTCATGCTGAGTTTGCCACTGTGCAAGTAGTTGTCACTTCTGTCAACCCAGCCACCAATGATTTTAACTTATCTCCTACCTGACCAATGAAATGCAGGGATGAGGCCGGCTGTTCCCTCTGCGCTGTGTCCAATTGAAAGGTTGTGGCTTATTGACACTGTGTTTGGTGATGCCCCAAGTGCAGAGGGTAAGACACCAAAGTGGAATGAACAGTTCATAAGATCTGTACAAAGTAAAAGGAAAATAATAAACACTAGGCTGACAGGGCCACTAACTAAACTCTCAAACTGAAATCTATTGCTGTCACTGCAGCTCAGAATCAGTAACTTAATACTAAATAAATACTGTTAAGTTGCAGTGTCAGTCTAAATTGTAATTTCCTTTCCAGGAACAGGGTCAGGGAGCATTGCTGTCCTTATGCCTTGATCAAGCCTTGACAAGACTAAAAAAAAGGAAGGGGGTTAAATACAACCACAAATAAACAATAAATAGCTGGAATGTGCACTCTCATGAGCGTGATTGCCGACTCTGTTCAGCTCCTGCCTGCAAGGGCCCCCAGATTCCGTGGTTGTGACGAATCGGGTCTTCCAGCTCAATGAACTCATGCTGCCAATTCCACCAATGGGGAGAACATACAAACTCTTCTCTTCACAGACAGCGGTGGAATTGAACTGCTTTACTGTAACAATGTTACGCTAACTATTATGCTACAATGCTGACCCGACTTAACTTCTTTCACCAATCTCTTTCCATAGATAGTACCTGACCCTCCGAATGCTTCAGATGGTATCTATGCATGTTCATTCAATGGCTGTTGTGCTTGTAACCTGAGTGTGCATTTTGAATTCCAGCAAGTACAGGCCCAGAGTCATCAAAGCTCCTCATACATTAACCCTTACATTCCTGGAATCATTCTCATGGGCCTCGCACTGAGATTTCGACTGTGTTCTTTTCCATAGATGCTGCCTGGCCTGCTGAATTCCTCCAGCATTTTGCATGAGTGGCTCAAATTTCTAGCATCCTAGCATCTGCAGATTTTCTCTTGTTTATCATTCCTGTGAACCTTGTTTGGACCCTCTCCAATGCCAGCAGCATCTTTTTTTAGGTAAGGGGCCAGAGAAAATCTCACAATATTCTAAGTGTGGTCTGACCAATGCATCAGCACTAGGATTTATTGGATTAATTTATTGAGGATAAGGTGATGGATGGTAACACAACACATACACAATGCTGGAGGAACTCAGCAGGCCAGGCGGCATCTATGGAAAAGGGTACAGTCGTTGTTTCGAGCCGAGACCCTTCTTATATCCTGGTAATTGGTGATTGGTAACACAGCTAACGGACAGAATTAAAGCTATCACTGGGTGGGTTTAGACTGAATGTACCACATTGCACTATCATTACTCTTTAATTCTTTGACCATATATGGCTAATATTTACAAGGTCTGCATTGGGCCATTTCAGAGGGCAGTTGGAATCAGGAGCAGATTACAGTGAAATGAACCTGGAGTTTCAGATAAACTGAAGTAACCATATAACAATAACAGCACAGAAATAGGCCACCTCGGCCCTTCTAGTCCGTGCTGAACGCTTACTCTCACCTAGTCCCACTGACCCACACTCAGCCCAGAACCCTCCATTCCTTTCCTGTCCATATCCCTATAAATTTTTTTAAAATGACAACATTGAACCTGCCTCTACCACTTCTATTGGAAGCTCATTCCACACAGCTACCACTCTCTGAGTAAAGAAGTTCCCCCTCGTGTTACCCCTAAACTTCTGCCCCTTAACTTTCAACTCGTGTCCTCTTGTTTGAACCTCCCCTACCCTCAATGGAAAAAGCCTATCCATGTCAACTCTATCTACCCCCTCGAAATTTTAAATACCTTAATCAAGTCCCCCCTCAACCTTCTACGCTCCAAAGAATAAAGACCTAACTTGTTCAACCTTTCTCTGTAACCTAGGTGCTGAAACCCAGGTAACATTCTAATAAATCTCCTCTGTATTCTCTTTATTTTGTTGACATCTTTCCTGTAATTTGGTGACCAGAATTGTACACAATACTCCAAATTTGGACTCACCAATGCCTTGTACAATTTTAACATTACGTCCCAACTCCTATACTCAATGCTCTGATTTATAAAGGCCAGCATACCAAAAGCTTTCTTCACCACCCTATCCACAAGAGATTCCATCTTCAGGGAACTATGCATCATTATTCCTAGATCACTCTGTTCTACTGCATTTCTCAATGTCTTACCATTTACCATGTATGTCCTATTTTGATTAGTCCTACCAAAATGTAGCACCTCACACTTGTCAGCATTAAACTCCATCTGCCATCTTTCAGCCCACTCTTCTAACTGGCCTAAATCTCTCTGCAAACTTTAAAATCCTACTTCATTATCCACAATGCCACCTACCTTAGTATCATCTGCATACTTACTAATCCAATTTACCACCCCGTCATCCAGATCATTAATGTACATGACAAACGACATTGGACCCAGTACAGATCCCTGAGGCACACCACTAGTCACCCGCCACCAACCTGACAAACTGTTAACCACCACTACTCTCTGGCATCTCCCATCCAGCCACTGTTGAATCCATTTTACTACTTCGATATTAATACCTAACGATTGAACCTTCCTAACTAACCTTCCCTGTGGAACCTTGTCAAAGGCCTTACTGAAGTCCATATAGACAACATCCACTGCTTTACCCTCGTCAACTTTCCTCATAACCTCTTCAAAGAATTCAATAAGATTTGTCAAACATGACCTTCCACGCACAAATCCATGTTGACTGTTCCTAATCAGACCCTGTCTATCCAGATAATTATATATACCATCTCTAAGAATACTTTCCATTAATTTACCCACCACTGATGTGAAACTTACAGGCCGATGACTGCTAGGTTTACTCTTAGAACTCTTTATAAACAATGGAACCACATGAGCAATACGCCAATCCTCCAGCACCATCCCCGTTTCTAATGACATTTGAAATATTTCTGTCAGAGCCCCTGCTATTTCTACACTAACTTCCCTCAAGGTCCTAGGGAATATCCTGTCAGGACCCGGAGACTTATCCCCTTTTATATTCTTTAAAAGCGCCAGTAATTCCTCTTCTTTAATCATCATAGTTTCCATAACTACCCTACTTGTTTCCTTTACCTTACACAATTCAATATCCTTCTCCTTAGTGAATACTGAAGAAAAGAAATTGTTAAAAAGCTCCCCCATCTCTTTTGGCTCCACACGTAGCTGTCCACTCTGATTCTCTAAGGGACCAATTTTATCCCTCACTATCCTTTTGCTATTAATATAACTGTAGAAACCCTTTGGATTTATTTTCACCTTACTTGCCAAAGCAACCTCATATCTTCTTTTAGCTTTTCTAATTACTTTCTTAAGATTCTTGTTACATTCTTTATATTCCTCGAGCACCTCATTTACTCCATGCTGCCCATGTTTATTGTAAATCTCTCACTTTTTCTGAACCAAGTTTCCAACATCCCTTGAAAACCATGGCTCTCTCTCATACTTTTAACCTTTCCTTTCAACCTAACACGAACATAAAGATTCTGTACACTCAAAATGTCACTTTAAGTGACCTTCATTTCTCTATTACATCCTTCCCATAAAACAAATTGTCCCAATCCACTCCTTCTAAGTCCTTTTGCATCTCCTCAAAGTTAGCCTTTCTCCAATCAATAATCTCAACACTGGGTCCAGTCCTATCCTTCTCCATAATTATATTGAAACTAATGGTATTGTGATCACTGGACCTGAAGTGCTCCCCAACACATACCTCTGTCACCTGACATATCTCATTCCCTAACAGGAGATCCAACACTGCCCCTTCTCTAGTTGGTACCTCTATGTATTGATGCAAAAAACTATCCTGCACACATTTTACAAACTCCAAACCATCCAGCCCTTTTACAGAATGGGCTTCCCAGTCTATGTGGAAAATGAAAATCTCCCACAATCACAACTTTGTGTTTACTACAAATATCTGCTATCTCCTTACAAATTTGCTCCTCCAATTCTCACTCCCATTAGGTGGTCTATAAAGCACCCCTATAAGTGTTACTACACCTTTCCCATTACTCAATTCCAACCAAATAGTCTCCCTAGACGAGCCCTCTAATCTATCCTGCCAAAGCACCGCTGTAATATTTTCTCTGACAAGCAATGCAACACCTCCCCCTTTTGCCCCTCCAAATCTATCACATCTGAAGCAATGAAATCCAGGAATATTTAGTTGCCAATCACACCCCTCCTGCAACCATGTTTCACTAATAGCTACAACATCATATTTCCAGGTATCAATCCATGCTCTAAGCTCATCCATCTTTCTTACAATGCTCCTAGCATTAAAATAGATGCATTTAAGAAATTCTCCAGATCTTACTCTCTGTTTATCCCCAACGGTGCTAACAACTTTATTATCTTTTTCTTCCTTCTCCTCAACATCTTCGGTCTCAGCGCTTCCCTTCTCTATCACCTGCTTATCCTCCCTCACACACTGTCCACAAGCTTTCTCTATTTGTGATCTAACCTCCTCTCTTCTAGTCTCTTCAATTTGATTCCCACCCCCAACCATTCTAGTTTAAAGTCTCCCCAGCAGCCTCAGCAAATCTCCCCGCCAGAATATTGGTCCCCCTAGGATTCAAGTGTAACCCGTCCTTTTTGTACAGGTCACACCTGCCCCAAAAGAGGTCCCAATGATCCAGAAACTTGAATCCCTGCCCCCTGCTCCAATCCCTCAGCCACGTATTCATCCTCCACCTCATTCCATTCCGACTCTCACTGTCGCGTGGCACAGGCAGTAATCCAGAGATTACTACCTTTGTGGTCCTTCTTCTCAACTCCCTTCCTAACTCCCTATACTCTCCTTTCAGGACCTCTTCCCTTTTTCTACCTATGTCATTGGTACCTATATGTACCACGACCTCTGGCTCCTCACTCTCCCACTTCAGGATATCTTGGATCCGATCAGAAACATCCCAGACCCTGGCACCAGGGAGGCAAACTACCATCCGAGTGTCCTGACTGCCCCACAAAATTGCCTATCTGACACCCTAACTATTGAGTCCCCTATCACAGCTGCCTTCCTCTTTCTTTCTCTACCCTTCTGAGCTACAGGGCCAGACTCTGTGCCGGATGCACGGCCACTGTTGCTTCCCCCAGGTAGGCTGTCCCCCCCACCCCCCCAACAGTGCTCAAACAGGAGTACTTATTGTCAAGGGCTACAGCCACTGGGGTACTCTCTAGTACCTGACTCTTTCCCTTTCCCCTCCTAACCGTGACCCACTTGTCTGCCTCCTGTGGCCCTGGTGTGACCACCTGCCTGTAACTCCTCTCTATCAACCCCTCGCTCTCCCTGACCAGACGAAGGTCATCGAGTTGCACCTCCAGTTCCCTAACATGGTCTCTTAGGAGCTGCAGCTCGACACACCTGGCACAAATGTGGACGTCCAGGAGGCCAGGAGACTCCAGGACCTCCCACATCCGACACCGAGAACAACAAGCTGCCCTCACACTCATAATTCTCTCTTTCCTCAAATAACAGGAAAAACTGAAACCTCCTGTTTCTGCCTAAGCCCGTTGAGCCAAAGCCCTTAAGCCTTCACTCTGCTGCCGGCTCACTGCGCGGCCCGCTGTATAAGGCTGTGTTCATTTTAAATCTTCCGCGCTTCACTGCCCGACATTACATGCCTGCGCAGTCCCGCCTCTCTTAACTCTGATGAGAAGAAGAAAAAATCAAAATGGCTCCCGCCGCAGTCCCGTTCTGATTCTCAGTCTTCCTTCTCCAAATTCTCCAAGTAGATAAGGGATGATAGATTTCTTTATGAATTTATGTGTTAAACAGAAGCACTTTATCCTTTGCTAATGAGCAGCCCTTCCCTTTATAATTTTCTGTGCATAAAGCACTTTTGAGGCCAGTGATCTCGGGAGGAATTGCCTCGGGTGGGGAAGAGCAGTTTGTGTGAAGCTGCCAGCTGAAGACACTGCCCTTCCCTGAACCAGCCAGCAGAATGGGCTGTTCACAACCAGCCACCTTTACTCACATTTACTGTTAAGGTATCGAGCACTTCTTTAATGATTCACTCTTTCAATTGTACAATGAAGGTGCAGGGGTTATTTAATCACCATTTAGTCAGAGAGGATCAGCAAGTCAGTTGACAAATGCTGAATTCCAGTCATTTAACACGGACACTCCTCTCTCTCACACAATGTCAAACACAAAAAGGAAACTGGTTTGCTAAAGTCTGTGGCAGGCAGTAATTATTGGCTGCTCTGACTCGATGTGAGTGCCATTTGACATTTGTTTGGATTTCTGAAAAGCGTAAAACTGTTGTCTTTTCTTGAGCCAGAAGGTGGTGAGTCTGTGGAATTTATTGCCACTGATAGCTGCAGAGGCCAAGTCACTGAGTATACTTAAGGTGGATGTTGATAGGTCCTTGATTAGCAATGGTGTCAAAGGTTATAGGGAGAATGGGGTTGAGCAGGAAAATAAATGTCATGATGGAATGGCAGAGCAGGTTCAATGGGCTGAATGGCCTCATTCTGTTCCTATGTTTTATGGTAAGGGCTCTAGAATTGATCCTGTCTTACCAGGTTTAGGTCAGCTTGGGAAAGGAGGTGGCACTCATTGTGCACGACAGTGTCAAAGGTAAAGACATGCAGAAGAGGGAAATCAATTCACAGCAGGTCAGCAGCACCAGGCTGGGATTATTGGAGTATATTTCAAGGGAGGAGGGATTCTCAGGAAAAGTATTGGATATTTTGAGCTTTTTATTCAGTGTAGGGTTGGGCTGATTGTGTATCTGAGTGGGGTAGGATGAAAAGAGGAGTCAAGGACTCACAGAGTGTGTTGATCTTGTGTGTGATCATACAACCGTACAGCACAGGAATAGGCCCTTTAGCCCAGAAGTTTGTGCTAATTAATTCAATAATCAAATGCCCTACTCAACCAGAGGCAATAAATCTGCAGGTGCTGGAAATCCAAGCAACACGCAGAAAAACACTGGAGGAACCCAACAGGCCAGGCAGCATCTATGGAAAAGAGTACTATTGACATTTCGGGACGAGACCCTTCTGCAGGACTGGAGAAAGAAAGATGAGGAGTAGAGTTAAAAGGTGGGGTGGGGGGGGGGAACACAAGGTGAAAAGTGAAACCAGGAGGGGGAGGGGTGAAGTAAAGATCTGGGAAATTGATAAGACCATTAGATATAGGAGCAGAAGCAGGCCATTCAGCCCATCGAGTCTGCTCCACCTTTCAATCATAGGGTGATCCAATTCTTCCAGTCATCCCCACTCCCCTGCTTTCTCCCCATATTCTTTGACTCCCTGTCTAATCAAGAACCTATCTATCTCTGCCTTAAATGCACCCAATGACTTGGCCTCCACAGCCACTGCTGACAACAAATTCTACAGATTTCCCTCCCTCTGACTAAAGAAATTTCTCTGCAGTTGGGGAAGATACACAGAACTGGAGAAGGGGAAATCTAATTGTAGAGGACAGAAGGCCTTGGAAGAAAGAGAAGTGGGAGGAGCAGCAGATGTGGGTGAGCAAGGAGATAAGGTGAGAGAGGGGAATGGGAATTGGGAGTGGTGAGGGGTGGGCATTACTGGAAGTTCATGCTATCATGTTGGAGGTTATCCAAACAGAATATAAAGTGTTGTTCCTCCAACCTGAGTATAGTCTCATTGCAGCAGTAGAGGAGGCCATGGACAGATATTTCAGAATGGGAATGGGAAATGCAAATAAAATGGGTGGCCATAGGGACATCCTGGTTTTTCTGGTGGATGGAGCATAGGTGCTCGGCGAGGCAAGCACCGGTCACAGGACATGATCCCAACAGACCCCCAGGTGAAGTTTTGCCTCACCTGGAGGATTGTTTTGGAGCCCTGAATGGTAGTGAGGGAAGAGGTGTAGGGGCACATGTAGCACTTGCTTCACTTGCAAGGATGATTGCCAGGAGGGAGATCAGTGAGGAGGGATAAATGGACAAGGAAGTCGAGTAGGGAGCGATCCTTATGGAAAGCAGAAAGTGGGGGTGGGAGGAAGGGAATGATGTACTTGGTGGTGGGATCCCACTGGAGACGGTGAAAGATGCGGAGACTGGTGGAGTGAACTCTATCCCTGGTAGGATGGGGTGAGAGCAGACAAGCGTGAAATGGAGGAGATGTGGTTGAGGGGAACCCCATTCTTTGAAGAAGGAGCACGTCTCCTTCGGTCTGGAATGAAATACCTTACCCTGAGAGCAGATGTGGTTGAGATGGAGGAGTTGAGAGAAGAGGATAGCATTTTTACAAGTAACAGGATAGGATGAGGTATAGTCCAGGTAGCTTGTTATCATAAAGGTTTAGTGATAAAAATTAATTGCACGTGAATTGAAATGAGATTTCATTTGATATTTTGGAGGATCTGTGATATCTCTTGCAATGAGCTCATTTAGTCTTGGGTTCAAATGTAGCGCAGGGGAGACGATGTCGGCTTCCTTAACAAGGACAAGGAGAAACTTCCCCTGCCCCATCCAGTGTTTATGATTCACTGCAAAACACCTAGTTTCCAGCATCTGCAGTATTTTAGAGTTGGGGCTCCAGTAAAGGCTGGCTTTCAGAGCAGTGCTGAAGGGCTGTTCCCACCTCAAACGTTGGCCTTCCGTCAGTAATCTCTGAATCAGATGATCCCAACTGGTATGTTAGTGGGAAAAATAGCATCATACTGCATAAATACAGGCCATTTGCTCCATCACATCCATACTGACCTCTATTCGTCCCATTCTCTAGCACTTTGGCTTTAGCCTTCTATACCTGAGATTCAAGTGCTGTCAAAAACTCTGTCTCCTCTGCTCTCTTAGGCAGTGTAGTTGAGGTACTCACCACTTTATCAGTGACAAAAATCCCCTTTAGATATCAAGACACATAGAGGAGGCTGGACCCAAAAAACAGAGCAATAGAGACAATTTAGTGGGAACCAGTAACAAGCCATGAGGTGTCATGAAAGAAGAGGGAATAATACTTAATATGAGAAGGCAACTAAAGGCTAGGAGCAACTGATTGCAGCTGGCTGGTTCGTATGAATGAACAAGGGCAGTGTGTGAGAGCTGGGTTTAAATAGGCTGCAGGTGACAAGTAGGAAATGAGAGGTGGGTGACGCCTGTTATCTGGGCGGAGACTGGGAGGTGTCTGCTCGTGCAGGTCTGACTTTGAATATTAGAGGACATGCATTTAAACTGAAGAGGGGAAATTTAAAGGAGATGTGTAGGGCAATTATGTTACACAGCATGATAGTTGGTTGGAACAGGTTGTCAGAGGTTGTGATGGAAGCTGATATGATAGTGACATTTAAGATGCTGCTAGATATACATAAATATGGAGGGATATACCTGGAGATTATTTACAGGCCAGAAGTGATTTAGTTTAATTCAGCATTGTGCTTGGCACAGACATCATGGGCCAAAGGGCTGTTCCTCTCTTGTACTGTTCTTTCCTTAATTTATTTTTATTTAGAGGTACAGCACAGTATAGGCCCTTCTGGCCCTTTGAGCTGCACTGCTAGTAACCCCTGATTTACCCATAGCCTGATCATGATATTCTACCAGGTTTGAAGAGCATGTAACAGTATTCTGAATTTTGCCTGATGATATCTCCTCCAGAACCAATTATTGTAGTCTTTGAATCTTGCTAGTTCACCTCAGTTGCTGCTTTTAAAGAGCAGTTTGTAAAGGTCCACATGCTTGTCATGGTTTGGGGGCTTGTGTGCCTCAATGACCTGGAGAGTTATGTAGGCTGGAGTCAGAGCTTTATGCTTGGATCACCCATGCCAAACAGGTCAGAGTAGAGGACAGACTAAGAGTGTTCCACTGGTTCTGCAGGTTCTGGCATTCAGATAAAACAGAATTGTTACCGAAACAGCAATGAAGAATCCTTCTACATCTGAGTACCATATAACCATATAACAATCACAGCATGGAAACAGGCCACCTCGGCCCTCCTAGTCCATGCCGAACTCTTAATCTCACCTAGTCCCACCTACCCGCACTCAGCCCATAACCCTCCACTCCTTTCCTGTCCATATACCTATCCAATTTTACCTTAAATGACACAACTGAACTGGCCTCTACTACTTTTACAGGAAGCTCATTCCACACAGCTATCACTCTCTGAGTAAAGAAATACCCCCTCGTGTTTCCCTTAAACTTCTGCCCCCTAACTCTCAAATCATGTCCTCTCGTTTGAATCTCCCCTACTCTCAATGGAAACAGCCTATTCACGTCAACTCTATCTATCCTTCTCAAAATTTTAAATACCTCGATCAAATCCTCCCTCAACCTTCTACACTCCAATGAATAGAGATCTAACTTATTCAACCTTTCTCTGTAACTTAAGTGCTGAAACCCAGGTAACATCCTAGTAAATCGTCTCTGCACTCTCTCTAATTTATTGATAACTTTCCTATAATTCGGTGACCAGAACTGCACACAATATTCCAAATTTGGCCTTACCAATGCCTTGTACAATTTTAACATTACATCACAACTTCTGTACTCAATGCTTTGATTTATAAAGGCCAGTGTTCCAAAAGCCTTCTACATCACCCTATCTACAAGAGACCACCTTCAGGGAACTATGCACTGTTATTCCTAGATCTCTCTGTTCCTCTGCATTCCTCAATGCCCTACCATTTACCCTGTATGTTCTATTTGGATTATTCCTGCCAAAATGTAGAACCTCACACTTCTCAGCATTAAACTCCATCTGCCAACGTTCAGCCCATTCTTCTAACCGGCATAAATCTCCCTGCAAGCTTTGAAAATCCACCTCATTATCCACAACACCTCCTACCTTAGTATCATCGGCATACTTACTAATCCAATTTACCACCCCATCATCCAGATCATTTATGTATATTACAAACAACATTGGGCCCAAAACAGATCCCTGAGGCACCCCGCTAGTCACCGGCCTCCATCCCAATAAACAATTATCCACCACTACTCTCTGGCATCTCCCATCTAGCCACTGTTGAATCCATTTTATTACTCCAGCATTAATACCTAACAACTGAACCTTCTTAACTAACCTTCCATGTGGAACTTTGTCAAAGGCTTTGCTGAAGTCCATATAGACTACATCCACTGCCTTACCCTCGTCAACATTCCTCGTAACTTCTTCAAAAAATTCAATAAGGTTTGTCAAACATGACCTTCCACGCACAAATCCATGCTGGCTACTCCTAATCAGATCCTGTCTATCCAGATAATTATTAATACTATCTTTAAGAATACTTTCCATTAATTTACCCACCACTGATGTCAAACTGACAGGTCTATAATTGCTAGGCTTACTTCTAGAACCCTTTTTAAACAATGGAACCACATGAGCAATACTCCAATCCTCCGGCACAATCCCTGTGTCTAATGACATCTTAAAGATCTCCGTCAGAGCTCCTGCTATTTCTACACAAACTTCCCTCAAGATCCTGGGGAATATCCTGTCAGGACCTGGAGATTTATCCACTTTTAAATTTCTTAAAAGCGCCAGTACTTCCACCTCTTTAATTGTCATAGGTTCCATAACTTCCTTACTTGTTTCCCACACCTTACACAATTCAAGTACGGCGGTATTCCTGCGTCTCCACCTGGAACTGGCATGGCTGACAGTAGTGAGGACTGAGAAAGCTACTGACATGATAAAAGAAGCCCAGATGCTGCAGGATCTGCAAGATAAATGGAGGATCTTCATTGCTGCCCCAACTGCCAGCAGCGTTGTGAGCAGTAAGTATGTCGTCGTTAGAAGATACAAAATATTTTGAAACCATATACATGTAAATCCTTTTTTATTTTGATTTAAATCAAATCCATGACATAAATGGTCCCAGATTCTTTTGAAGGTTTAGAACATAAGAACTAGGAGTCGACCGTTTGACTGATCAAGCCTGGTCCACTATTCAATAAGTTGATGACTGATCTGGTTGTGGACTTAGCTCCTCCTATTTGCTATTTCTCCATAACCCTTAATTCCCCTGTTGTGTAAAAATCCATCTAACTGCATCTTAAATATATTTAACAAGGTAACCTCTACAGTTTCCTTGATTTTACCACAAATCTCTGGACTGTGGCTGTTAAAGTTGCGGGGAGAAGGCTGAATAGATCTGAGAAGGATAATAAATCACTCATGATAGAACTTCAGAACAGAATTGATGGGCTGAATGACCTGAACCTGCTCCTATGTATTTTGGTCTTATGGTCTGTTTCTATGCTTTGCCTTCTCAAAGATTGTAATTGCTTCTGATGTTGTGGCAGGAAGGCTGAGGAAGGGGTTTGTTATGCTGTCGTTACTGTGGCGTGTGCTATTCTCTGGACTATCATGGACATGTTTGTTAGCACCAGAATGCATAGCAACCCTTGCAGGTTGTTCCCAGCATATCCTTGGATGTGCTGGCTGTTAACAGAAATGACACATTTCACTGTATGTTTCGATGTACATATGATAAATAAATCTGAACTTGCTTTAAACTCTTTTTATTGTTGCTTGGTAACTACTTGCTTGTGGGACAACAATAGTTACACTTAACGAGCAGTCGATCCAATCATGCGAGTGTCACCATGGTCAGGTTGACAATGGATATTGCGTCTCAGCTGACCACAAACCAGAATGCAAGCCATGGCAGTATGATACAGAGAGCAAACTGTCCCCCACAGAGATGCAACGAGACCTGGGTGTCATTGTACATCAGTCATTGAAGGTGGGCATGCAGGTACAGCAGGCGGTGAAAAAGGCAAATGGTATGTTGGCATTCAAAAGGATTTGAATACAGGAGCAGGGAGGTTCTACTACAGTTGTACAAGGCCTTGGTGAGACCGCACCTAGAATATTGTGTGCAGTTTTGGTCCCCTAATCTGAGAAAAGACATTCTTGCCACAGAGGGAGTACAAAGAAGGTTCACCAGATTGATTCCTGGGATGGCAGGACTTTCATATGAAGGAAGACTGGATCGACTAGGCTTATACTCACTGGAATTTAGAAGATTGAGGGGGGATCTTATTGAAACGTATAAAATTCTAAAGGGATTGGACAGGCTAGATGCAGGAAGATTGTTTCCGATGTTGGGGAAGTCCAGAACAAGGGGTCACAGTTTAAGGATAAAGGGGAAGCCTTTTAGGACCGAGATGAGGAAAAACTTCTTCACACAGAAAGTGGTGAATCTGTGGACTCCTCTGCCACAGGAAACAGTTGAGGCCGGTTCATTGGCTATATTTAAGAGGAAGTTAGATATGGTCCTTGTGGCTAAAGGGATCAGGGGGTATGGAGAGAAAGCAGGTACAGGGTTCTGAGTTGGATGATCAGCCATGATCATACTGAATGGCTCGAAGGGCTGAATGACCTACTCCTGCACCTATTTTCTATGTTTCTATGTTTCTCCATGCGTCAGATGAATCCAAAGGAATGGCAGAGACTGGTATAGTTTGGCAACAATGGTTTCGCAGGAGTTGCCAGTCAGTGTTGAACTGAATGTAGGACTGCCTTGGACTCCAGCTCTGGATTTTTCCTTGGGGTTTAATTATGAAGCCTTCCCCATGAATGGTTATAACTGCAAGGCAGCAGAGGTTTGAGATCAGAGTTTCCCTTCTCCTTCATGAGTTGTCCACCATGGCTGACGAGTCCAATCTCCCTGCATTGACTGGTTCTAAGGCACCAGTAACCCACCTTTGCAGCTCCTCCAGTCGGTAGAATTGGTTTCACAAGGCTTAATAGTTAAGCCACGTGTGAAGGTCAGGAGCTCTTGGTTGTCAAAGGTTCTTTGAGACACACACCATTGAGAGCACTTAATAGCTCACCACAACCACCACACTCCTCTCGGCTATGACAACCTTCAGGAACCATCAGCACTATATGATTATAGACTACTTTGGCTCACTAAAATATTTACTTGGGTGGGAATTGTGTACTGTTTCCGGAATATGTGTATGCTTGGATGCCACAAACTGTGATGTGGTAACAGATGGAGTTTCCTGCAATGAAACAAAAAAAACAGAAAATGCTGATTAAGCAGCACCTGTGGAAATAGAAACAGTTAACATTTCAGATCCAAGACCCTCCATCAGGACCAGGAAAGAGAGAAAAGTAAATTATTTTTGAGTTGCCATGAAAGGGAAGGATAAATAGGGTGAGCCCAGGGTTGCCGTGGAGATCCACAGTGTTTAATGGTGGTAGTTAAAGAATAAACTTCAACACGACTGAACATGCCCAATAAGTCAGACCATGCTAATGGAGAGAGGAAAACGGAGCCAATCTCGCAGATAGGTGACCTACAGTGTAGTCTAGTTCTGATACCAGCAGGTAAAGGAAGTTAACAGAAGTTGTAGAATTTGATATTAATGTTGTGTTGTGAACTGTGAAGATTTTCCTGCCTTTTTTTCAAAGTTTTACCACAAAATCATTTACCACTTTCTGAAAGAGCAAACTGAAACTCTACTCAACATTATGCCCAAAGACATGGCTTTGCCTTCAGTTCTCTGGCGTGTGTCTGGACCCAGTAAGAGAGCATGCCTGGCCTCAGCCGAGGCTGATTCTGATGAAGGCAAGATGGCATTAATAAAGGAAAGTGGTTTGAACAGAAACCTAAATTTATGGTTGAGATTTTTCACAGAAGAGGTATCACAATACTGAGGTATCACTAATATGCGTGACTTTCAGTGGTGACTGATGCATGCAGTGTAAAGAAGCTGCACATTAATCTGATCCCTGAAGCCTTTGAAATACATTCACTGTAGACTACACTGTAGTGGCGCTGACTCTTTTAAAATAGCAAGGGAAGTAATGGGGGAGGTTTGCAGAGATGACAGTGGTGATAAATGCAAATGTTAATGAACAACATCTCTGGCCTCCCCTTAAGTAACGAGAAATTCAAGAAATCTCCTGAGCCTGTTTCGTGCAAGCCCTTCCATTATCAGAATTATCTTATCATCCTCCAAATGTTTTCTGCATGGAAGGCAATTAAGTGCAATCAATTGGCTTGTCTGCTTTAGTGATAAAAACTAATTGCATGTGAATTCAAATGAGATTTTGTTGGATATTTCGGAGGAGTTGTGACATCCCTGCAATGAGCTCTTTTGGTCTTTAGAACAGAGGGGGAGGATGTAATAAGGACAAGGAAAAGAGACTGACACACGCAACAGGATCTTCCTCCTCCATCCCTCTTCTATTCCCTCTTACCTCTTCTCTTCTCCTCACCTGCCAATCACTACCCCCGGCACCCCTCCTCCTTCCCTTTCTCCCATGGTCCATACACCTCTCCTAACAGATTCCTTCTTTTTCAGCCCTTTATTCTTTCCACCCATCCCCTCTCAGCTACTCACTTCATCACCCTTCCCCTAAGCCATCTGTCAGCTTCTAGCTTGTATTCCTCCCCTCCTCGTCCATCATTCATTCTGACCTTTTCCTCATTCCTTTCCAGTCCAATGAAGTGTCTTAGCCCAAAATGTTAACTGTTTACTCCTCTCTGTAGCTGCTGCCTGACTTGCCAACTTCCTGTCAGGATTTTGTGTGTGTTGCTCTCGGTTTCTAGGATCTGCAGAATCTCTTGTGTTAAGGAAAACGGAGAAGCATGAACTAGGAATGGTCACTTTGCCTCTTGGAACGTGGATAATCCAATGCTATAAACCTGAAATAAAGACAGAAGGTCGGGTGGCTGAAAATCAAAGAGCTAAACAGCAGGAAAAATAAGCCTTACAAAACTGTAATAACCATCAATCACTGCTTATACTAATCTTGTTTGGCCTCTCCCCCATTACATCAGCTTCCCTCATATGGGTATAGTTTGAGAAACCATTTGAGCATTCCAGTGCAATAAAGTGTTCATCGTCATTCAATCGTCCACATGTATACAGCAAAATGAAACAATGTTCTTCAGGGACCAAGATGAAAATCACAGTACATATATCACATATTAACACAATAAAATTAGCAGATAAAAACTCTGTAGATATACAAGTTCACATAAAGTACTTTTACAACATGTAGTTAAATCTACAAAGTATATTGCTACTGGCGCTGTCATAAGTAACGTGTACTGGATGGTAGGAGGGTATTCAGGCATCTCACAGCTCAGAAAGAGACCCCTCTAAAGAGACCCCTGAAAGAGACCCGCTGCCATGGAGCGAAAGAAGGGAAATTAATAAAAAAAATGATATTCAGTTACTTTTGTAATCTTACTTCATCCAGCTTTGCCAAAGTGAGAGCTCTTTATGACTCTTTCTGGTAGAGAGGAACTCTATTCCAGTCCCCATTGGAAAAATGCCTTCAGAATTGACAGATTTGGTCCAGATAATAAAAACAGTTTCTACTCCAGACCTAATGATTCATTTTAGTTTAATGCTGGTTTATGCTGAAAGGTGATAGATTAAGAACTTATATAAATATTGTGTCAGGATAACTCATCTGACATTAAATCATTTGTCTACATGTTAATGAAATAAAAAACAGAATATTTCTGTAAGCTTTTCATTGCAGCTCAATATGTCACTGGTTGGTGTAGGTCTGTTTACTCTCTTACTCAATATCCTACCTGGTAGCTATTCTTATTGAGTACAGACTTTCCCTTCTAGTATATTGCCTCAGAACAGACCTAAAGTGCTTTATCAAACAGGTGTACTCCTGCAATTGGAGAGGCAGTGCTGTCAACATGCATATTTTGCTGTCAGTGTTCTGTGTAATTAGCAGAGAATAAATTTACCCTCATTCTGTTTCATAATAGGTTCCTGAGAAAGCCAAATCCAGTGAGGACAAGGAAAGGAAATCAAATTGATGAAAAATCATTTTATTAATTAAGCCCATCCCAATCATCATCTCCCTCACATTTCTAATTTTACTTTGAATAATTCAAATGTCTCTATTACCTTATTTGGAATACCACAACCATTGAAGAATGTTCATTGTTAAGCAGTGGAATATTTTTCTTTTCTTTTGCTGATTATTTTTTGTGTGTGTTTTGGGCCAAACTACTCGCTTAATTTTTGTAAAAACTGTAGAACAGTGGTAACAGAGAGGGATCAATGCTTTTGGAAAATCATAAAACTGCAGATGTTGGAAATTTGAAATAAGAAAAAAAATGCTGCTAGCAAAGTTCAAAGTTCAAAGTAAATTTATTACTGAAATACAAATATATCACCATATGCAATACTGAGATTTTTTCTTGTGGGCATTCACAGGAAATACAAAAATCAATCGAAGAAAAAACAAACAAAATAATAATAAATAAATAAACAATGAAACTTGAAAACATGAGATGAAAAGTCCTTGGAAGTGACTGCACAGGTTGCAAAATTGAAACAGTTAGCATCTCAGGGTCAAGATCGTTTGTCAGACCAGCCTGTACTGCCCCATTACACCCTTCCAGAGCAACCAGCCTGTACTGCCCCATTACACCCTTCCAGAGCAACCAGCCTGCACTGCCCCATTACACCCTCCCAGACCAACCAGCCTGTACTGCCCCATTACACCCTTCCAGAGCAACCAGCCTGTACTGCCCCATTACACCCTTCCAGAGCAACCAGCCTGTACTGCCCCATTACACCCTTCCAGAGCAACCAGCCTGCACTGCCCCACTACACCCTCCCAGACCAACCAGCCTGTACTGCCCCATTACACCCTTCCAGAGCAACCAGCCTGTACTGCCCCATTACACCCTTCCAGAGCAACCAGCCTGTACTGCCCCATTACACCCTCCCAGACCAACCAGCCTGTACTGCCCCATTACACCCTTCCAGAGCAACCAGCCTGTACTGCCCCATTACACCCTTCCAGAGCAACCAGCCTGCACTGCCCCACTACACCCTCCCAGACCAACCAGCCTGTACTGCCCCATTACACCCTTCCAGAGCAACCAGCCTGTACTGCCCCATTACACCCTTCCAGAGCAACCAGCCTGCACTGCCCCATTACACCCTTCCAGAGCAACCAGCCTGCACTGCCCCATTACACCCTCCCAGACCAACCAGCCTGTACTGCCCCATTACACCCTCCCAGACCAACCAGCCTGTACTGCCCCATTACACCCTTCCAGAGCAACCAGCCTGTACTGCCCCATTACACCCTTCCAGAGCAACCAGCCTGCACTGCCCCATTACACCCTCCCAGACCAACCAGCCTGTACTGCCCCATTACACCCTTCCAGAGCAACCAGCCTGCACTGCCCCATTACACCCTCCCAGACCAACCAGCCTGTACTGCCCCATTACACCCTTCCAGAGCAACCAGCCTGTACTGCCCCATTACACCCTTCTGTCCAACCAGTTTGCACTGTCCCATTACACCCTTCCAGACCATTCAGTCTCCACTGCCACATTACACCCCTCTGCCAGCCTATACTGTCCCATTACACCCTTCTTACCCAACCACTTAGCAGTGCCCCATTACACTCTACTGGACCAACCAGCCTGTAGTGTCCCATTACACCCTTCTTGTCCAACCAGCTTGCACTGCCCCATTACACCCTTCCAGACCAACCAGTATGTACTGCCCCATTACACCCTCCCAGACCAACCAGCCTGTACTGCCCCATTACACCCTTCTGCCCCAACCAGTTTGCACTGCCCCATTACACCCTTCTGTCCAACCAGTTTGCACTGTCCCATTACACCCTTCCAGACCATTCAGTCTCCACTGCCACATTACACCCCTCTGCCACAACCAGCCTATACTGTCCCATTACACCCTTCTTACCCAACCACTTAGCAGTGCCCCATTACACTCTACTGGACCAACCAGCCTGTAGTGTCCCATTACACCCTTCTTGTCCAACCAGCTTGCACTGCCCCATTACACCCTTCCAGACCAACCAGTATGTACTGCCCCATTACACCCTTCCAGACCAACCAGTTTGCACTTCCCCATTACACCCCTCTGGCCCAACCAGCTTGTACTGCCCCATTACACCCTTCCAGACAAACCAGTTTGCACTGCCCCATTACACCCCTCTGGCCTAATTAGCTTGCACTGCCCCATTACACCCTTCTGGCCCAGTCAGCCTGTACTGTCCCATTACTTCCATCTGGTTCAATCAGCCTGTACTGTCCCAGTACACCTATGCCACTCATTAACCAAGTCATTGGTAAGTCTGTGGAATATAGGAAGAAACCGGGGCCCCCGTGGGGAACCAATGCTGTCATGGGGAGAACGTACGAACTCCTTACAGGCAGCAGCAGGTACTGAATCGAGGTGGCTACGCTATCATCATATCATGCTGTGATGCACCTGGGAGCTGGGTAGGATGCTTTCTGCGATGATCTATAAAAATTGCTGAGTGTCAACAGGAACATCCGGAATTTATGTAGCATCCTGAGGAAGTCGATGTAATGGTGTACTTTCAAAGCCATGGTTAGACTGGCAATGTTCACTCCGAGGGATTTGTGGGCTCTTAAAGATCTTCACCTCTGCACCGTTGATGTAAAGAGACTCAAGGACCGTTGTTATAAGATGACTGAATGGACCCCTTGCACTTGATAGCACAATCTACCTGGTTGTGGCCTTATTGTCTGCCTGCACGGTACTTTCTCATGAAACTATAACACTCTAGTCTGCATTTTATTACTCCTTTTCCCTTGTACATTCGTCGATATATATGTGTGGTGAAATGATGGGTATAGACTCCATGCAAAACAAGTTTTTCACTGTAAGTGTGACAATAATAAACTAATTACCAGTTACTAACTAACCCCCAAATAAACCCAGAGATCTCTGGGGTCACCCATCTAGGGCTTCCTGGGCATTTTCCTGAAATCTCTCCTCCACGCCCAGGAAGCTACTCCTTACACTATTTCCCTCTCTCTCACCTTAATATCACCTTCTCTGGCTTGGAGGCTTTTATATGAACGGAGACACAGGAGCTTTGAGATGCTGGAATCTGGAGCAACACACAATCTGCTGGAGGAACTTACCAGATAGAGCAGTATCTGTGGGAGGAATGAGATTGCTGGCATATAAGGTTGAAGCCCTGCATCAGGAACATATAGAATGTTTTACAGTTGCTATGTAAAACCAGACTGGTATTGCTGCAGCACCCTTCACTGACCTTGTTCCCCTTCTCTGACATGTTCAGCACATCCACACAGGACCAAGAGATTCTGCTGATTCTGACCCTGTCTGAATGATAGACCATAAGTATAAAACAGAGAGGCAGAATTACATCATTGAGTCTGGTCCGGCATGGCTGATTTATTACGCCTCTCAACCTCATTCTCCTATCTTCTCCCCATGACCTTTGAGTCTCTGACTAACTGAGAACCTCTGCTTTACATATTTGGCCTTCACAACTGTCTGTGGTAATGGATTCCACAGATTCACCACCCTCTGGCTGAAGAAATTCTTTCTCTTTTCTAAATTAACAACCCTCTATTCTGAGGCTATGCTCTCTGGTCCCAGACACCCTCACTTTAGAAAACATCCTCTCCACATTCACTCCATCTCTGCTTTTCAATATTTAATAGGTTTCAATGCTATTCCCCCCATTCTTCTAAACTCCAGTGAGTACAGGCCCAGAGCCAAAAAATCCTCCTTATACGTTAACTCTTTTATTCCTGGCATCTTGTGAACCTTCTTTGGACCTTTTCCAATGTCGACAGGTCTTTTCCTAAGTCAGGGGCCTAAAACTGCCTACAATACTTCAACTGCAGTCTGACCAATGCCTTATAAAGCTTTGGCATCACATGCTTGCTCTTATATTCCAGTCCTCTCAAAATGACTGCTAATATTTGCCTTCCCTACCAGCGACTCAACCTGCAAGTTAACCTTTAGGGAACTCTGCACTGCATGAGGACTCCCAAGCTCCTTTGAACCCCAGATAATTTAATTTGCTTTCCGTTCAGAAAATAGACTACACCTTTATTTTTTCTACAAAGTACATGACTATTTTCTTCCCTACACTATATTCCATCTGCCCCTTCTCTCAATCTGTTGAAGTCCTTCTGCAGACTTACAGCACCCTCAACACTGCCTACCTGCCCGCCTGTCTTTGCATTGACTGTAAACTCGGCCACAAAGCCATTAATTCTGTCATCCAAATTATTGAAATATAATGTAAAATGAAGTGGTTCCAATTCCAACCCCTGCAAAATACCACTAGTCACCAGGAGCCAGCCAGAAAAAGCCCACTTTATTCTCATTTTTTGCCTCCTATCCTTTCAGCCAATTATGTTAGTATATTTCCTGAAATATTATGGGCTCTTATCTTGTTAAACAGCCTCATGTGCAGCACCTTGTCAAGGGTCTTCTGAAAATCAGAGTACACACCATCCACTGACTCTCCTTTGTCTATCCTGCCTGTTATTTCCTCAAGAGTTCCAATAGATTTGTCAGGCAAGATTCCCATTTAAGGAAACCATCCTGACTTTGGCCTATTTTATCATACATCTCCGAGTAACCCATCATTAATAAGGGACTCTAATATCTTCCCAACCATTGAGGTCAGGCTATCTGGCCTATAGTTTCCTTTCTTCTGCCTCCCTCTCTTCTTGAACAGTGGAGTGACATTTGCAATCTTCCAGTCCCCAGAAACCATTCCAGAATTTAGTAATTCTTGAAAGATAATTACTAATGCCTCCACAATCTCTTCACTGGGGTGTAGTCCATTTGGTCTAGGTGACTTACCTACCTTCAGACCTTTCACCTTCTCATTAGTAATTGTAACTAGCCTATAGTGTAGGGAAGAGAATGGTCATTAACTTATTATTTATTTATTTATGGTTTTAATATTGTTATGTTTATTCACTATTCTTGGTTGGTGTGGCTGTAACGAAACCCAATTTCCTTCGGGATCGATGAAGTCTGTCTGTCGGTCTGTCTGTGATTGCTTTGGAGCAAGACAATGGTGCACATTGCAGATGTCTGCAGAGCACCAAGAGAGGTACAGCAGTGTATCAGAATTTGCACTTGGTTTGGAATGGGATCTTTCAGTTATTACCAGATTTCTGACTCTGAAAACAGGATTCATATCCTTGGGGATGTGATTATGGAGGAATGCAAACTCAGGCTAAGCACAGTTTGGATTAACTGCTCCACCCTTGAAGGTGATATTTTTCAGTACAGCAAGTAATGAGAATTTACTTTGTATTCCCTTCCACCCCTAAGCAATACAATTTTGCTTTAACTTTCATCCTGTATAAAATATTATATTGTTTCACAGACCTTTTGAACAGGAGCCAAGGAGAATATTTTGTTTAATTCATACAGAGAGACCCTTCGTTGGTCAAGGTCGACAAGGATGTTGCGTCCTCGCTGTCGAAGTCAGTACGATATGGAGAGCAATTTGTCGCCCGTGCAGCAACACCCCTCTGCACGCAGCTGAAGAATCCAAAGGAACCCCAGAGACCAACACAGCTAATTCAGACACATTAAGCATAAGATAGAAGGTAGGACAGTTAGCAAAGGCCCCTTTCCTTCGTTGTGTATCCTTTTTGTAAAGTGCATTTAGATGCTGGAAAGTGGATGAGAAGTATTGTAGAAGAGCGTCTTTATCTTTCCTCTCTCCCTCTACCAGTGTAGCTCTCCTCTGCATTGAACACATTTATGGTACGTGGAGCACTGCCCCAAGAAATCTTCATTCATCATTAAAGATATCCTCCAGATTCAGAATCATAAATCAGGTTTATTATCACTGGCAATTTCATGAAATTTGTTGTCTTGTGGCAACAGTACATTGCTAATAAATAATTATCATGCAGCACGTGATAATAAAAACTATATAAATTACAATAAATAGTGTATATAAACTATATAAGTAAATAGTGTAAAAAGAGAGGGAAAATTCTGAGATAGTATTCCTGGGTTCATTGTCCATTCAGAAATCTGATGGTAGAGGGGAAGAAGCTATTCCTAAAAACTTTGAGTGTGTGTCTTCAGGCTCCAATACCTCCTCCTTGATGGTAGCAATGAGAAGAGGGAGATGGGGTTCCTTAATGATAGATGCCACCTTTCTGGGGCATTGCCATCCAGGCCATGCTCTCTCCTCGCTGCTGCCATTGGGGAGGAGGGTACAGGAGCTCCAGGTCCTATCCCACTTAGGACCAAAGTCAAGACATTGGTCAGAACAATTGTCCTTCAACCATCAGGCTCCTGAGCATGCATGGATGACTTCACTCATCACATCTCAATGCTATTAAACCTACAGTCTCACTTTCAATTACTTTTTACAATTCACATTTCCAGTTGTATTTGTACAATCTGTCTTGGTTTGAACATTGGCTGTTTGTCAGACATCGTGTATGTATAGTTTTTCATAAAATTCTATTTCATAAAATTGTATTTCTTTATTTTCCTGAAAATGCCTGCAAGAACATAAACCTTAAGGTAGAATATGGTGACACATATGTACGTACTTAGATAATAAATTTGACTGACTTTTCTTCACATATGACTTTGAATGCTATTGGCAGTTGGTACGATAGCACAGTATTAAATTGACTTTATTTCTTACATGTTTCACATATATGAGGAGTAAAAATCTTTACGTTACATCTCTGTCTAAACATGCAATATGCAATCGTAGTAATTTATAATAAATAGAACGGTCAATGTAACATAGAAATACACTCAAATTAGCATGAGTTAATCAGCCTGATGGCCTGGTGGAAGAAGCTGTCCTGGAGCCTGTTGGTCCTGGCTTTTATGCTGCGGTACCGTTTCCCGGATGGTAGCAGCTGGAATAGATTGTGGTTGGGGTGACTCGGGTTCCCAATGATCCTTCAAGCCCTTTACTGTATTGTTGCTCTAAGAACCCGGACTAAGAATAAGGAGATATATTGTGTAGCCTGGGGAAAAATACACACGCAGGACAACAAGACTTTTTGGGTCTTAAATTCCTTTATCTGTTTTAGATGTTCTATTACAGAAAGAGGGTATCAAAATAAAAAAGCACTTCCTGCTATTACAATCCTAACTTAATTTCAGACCACATCCTTGTTACGTATGTAGTATGAAAATAACTAAAACAAAATCTACAAAACCAATATGGTAGTGTCAAATCTAAAAAAAATACAAGCAACGGTAGAATCGCACCAACCCTGTACCTTATACACAACATCAAAAATATGAATAAATTCATCTCATCTCAACTAAGAGATATATTTACATTTGGAACACACACACTTAACTTTCAAACACACAAGGGCTAGACTTTGAAACAAATTTTCCTCACTCACACTACGTGAACAGAGATTAATGCATTCACATTACTCTGTTACATTCACATTCAGTCATGAGACGATAAGGAAAGATGAATAAACTTTTACAACGTATTGCCTTGTAATTGAATTACTGAAAAACTAACCTAGTAGAACAATTAAGGAACTTCGCAATCAAACTATCCAGTGCTAATCAATTTACTTGTGAAATTCTAGCATCCACATGTAAAACACGTCAAATTACTGATATTCTAGATTTACAAACAAGTATAAATGAATTTACATGGATATTATCAAACGTTATTCACCTTTCCTCACCAACCCTGGGAAAAGCATTCGAGCATCGTCCTTTCTAGAACATGGCAACTCTTCGTTCTACTCCACCCATGCAAAACGACATCACCGTTTTCTCTTAAAGGCACAGGTAGCTATTTTAGCATTACCAAGGTGATTATACAAGTACACTTTAACAATAAAAAAATGATATTCAACGGTCACCTGGTTACATACTATATATTTTGGAAGATGTCCGCAGTGCTGCAGAATTTAAATTCAATTAATGAAAATTTGTTCTTGCTTATGGTGACAATGAATCTACCAATTTATTATAAAAGCACAATATTACCTAACATCCTTTAGGTCAGTGAATCCTTGGATTGACTTGGGTCCAAGGCCATAGACCCCTCAAAGTTAACATGCAAGTTGATGGTGTATAAGAGGTATATAAAATACAAGGAGTCATGCAGAGAATGGACCACCAGTGTATTTTACCAAGTGGCAATGGCTAATATGAGAGGATATAATTGGAAAAAAATATAGAGGCGAGGTCAGAGGTAGGGCTTGTTTTACCACTGAGTGGTAAGTGCATGAAACACACTGCCAGGGGTGGTGGTAGAGGCAGATACATTAAGGACCTTTAAGAGACTCTTGGATAGCCACATGGATGATAGATTGAGGAATGACTGCACAGGCGCGTGGACATCAGCAAGTGAGACTGATGGGAAGAGTATAAAAAGAAGACAGCTTTACAGAGCAGGCATTGGAGTAGACGGAGGCAGAGTAGGAGGTCTTTGGCTCAATGGGGCTTCGGCGATACTGGGTCGAGGTGCAGTAACTTACTTGCGAAGAATGAGAATAAAAAGTATGTCTGTGAGGCCAGTGTTCTACACTAGGCGTCAGATGTGGGATGTCCAGGAGACTCCCAGCCTCCCGCTCGGCCACATCTCCACCAGGTGTGTGGAGCTGTAGCTGCTTAGGGAACTGGAGATGCAGTCAGACAATTTTTGTCTGGTTGGGGAGAGTGAAGAGGTGATAAAGAGGAGCTATAGGCAAGTAGTCACACGGGGGCCTCGAGGGACAGATAGAAACATGAAAGCCTACAGCACAATACAGGCCCTTCAGCCCACAATGCTGCACTGAATATGTACTTACTTTAGAAATTACCTAGCCCATAGCCCTCTATTTTCCTAAACTCCATGTACAAACATACATACCTATCCAAGAGTCTCTTAAAAGACCCTACTGTATCTGCCTCCACCACCATCGCTGGCAGCCCATCCCACGCACTCACCACTCTCTGCATAAAAAAACTTACCCTGACATCTCCTCTGTACCTTCTTCCCAGCACCTTAAAACTGTGTCCTCTTGTGGCAACTATTACAGCCCTGGGAAAAAGCCTCTGACTATCCACACAATCAATGCCTCTCATCATCTTGTACACCTCTATCAGGTCACCTCTCATCCTCTGTCACTCCAAGGAAAAAAGGCCAAGTTCACTCAACCTATTCTCATAAGGCATGCTCCCCAATCCAGGCAACATCCTTGTAAAACTCCTCTGCACCTTTTCTATGGTTTCCACAACCATTCTGTAGTGAGGTGACCAGAACTGAGCACAGTATTCCAAGTTGGGTCTGACCAGGGTCCTACATAGCTGCAACGTTACCTCTCAGCTCTTAATCAATCCCACAGTTGATGAAGGACAATGCTCCGTGTGACTTATTAACCACAGAGTCAACCTGCACAGTAGCTTTGAGTGTCCTATGGACTCGGACCCCAAGATCCCTCTGATCCTCCACACTACCAAGAATCTTACCATTAATAATATATTCTGCCATCACATTTGACCTAGCAAAATGAACCTCCTCATCTTATCTGGGTTGTACTCCTTTGCAGCCCAGTATTCATGAAGTACCTCCGTTATCTCCTCCTCTGACAGGAACCAGAGGAGATAGCAGAGATACTTAATAAATACTTTGCTTTGGTATTCACTACCTTGGCAATTGTAGGGATGACTTACAGCTGACTGAAAAGATTGAGAATATAGACATTAAGAAAGAGGATGTGCTGGAGCTTTTGGAAAGCATCAAGTTGGATAAGTCGCTGGTACTGGATGAGATGTATCCCAAGCTACTGTGGGAGGCGAGGGAGGAGATTGCTGAGCCTCTGGCGATGATCTTTTCATCATCAATGGAGGACTGGAAGGCTGCAGATGTTGTTCCCTTATTCAAGAAAGTGAGTAGATATAGCCCAAGATATTGTAGACCAGTGAGCCTTACCTCAGTGGTTGGTAAGTTGATGGAGAAGATCCTGAGAGGCAAGATTTATGAACATTTGGAGAGGCATAATATGATTAGGAATGGTCAGCATGGCTTTGTCAAAGGCAGGTCATGCCTTACAAGCCTGATTGAATTTTCTGAGGATGTGGCTAAACACATTGATGAAGCTAGAGCAGTAGACAGACAGACAGACAGACATACTTTATTGCTCCTGAGGGAAATTGGGTTTCGTTACAGTCGCACCAACCAAGGACAGTGTAGAAATATGGTAATATAAAACCATAAATAATTAAGTAATAATAAATAAATTATGCCAAGTCCAGGACCAGCCTATTGGCTCAGGGTGTCTGACACTCCGAGGGAGGAGTTGTAAATTTTGATGGCCACAGGTAGGAATGACTTCCTATGATGCTCAGTGTTGTATCTCGGTGGAATGAGTCTCTGGCTGAATGTACTCCTGTGCCTAACCAGTACATTATGGAGTGGATGGGAGACATTTTCCAAGATGGCATGCAACTTGAACAGCATCCTCTTTTCTGACACCACTGTCAAAGAGTCCAGTTCCACCCCCACAACATCACGGGCCTTATGAATGAGTTTGTTGATTCTGTTGGTGTCTGCTACCCTCAGCCGGCTGCCCCAGCGCATAATAGCAGACGTGATAGCACTGGCCACACAGACTCGGAGAACATCCTCAGCATCGTCCGGCAGATGTTAAAGGACCTCAGTCTCCTCAGGAAGTAGAGACAGTTCTGACCCTTCTTGTAGACAGCCTCAGTGTTCTTTGACCAGTCCAGTTTATTGTCAATTCGTATCCCCAGCTATTTGTAATCCTCCACCATGTCCACACTGACCCCTTGGATGGAAACAGGGGTCACCGGTGCCTTAGCCCTCCTCAGGTCCACCACCAGCTCCTTAGTCTTTTTCACATTAAGCTGCAGATAATTCTGCTCGCACCATGTGACAACCGTAGCCCACCGTAGCCCTGTACTCAGCCTCATCACCCTTGCTGATGCATCCAACTATGGCAGAGTCATCAGAAAACTTCTGAAGATGGCAAGACTCTGTGCAGTAGTTGAAGTCTGAGGTGTAGATGGTGAAGAGAAAGGGAGACAGGACAGTCCCCCGTGGAGCCCCAGTGCTGCTGACCACTCTGTCTGACACATAGTGTTGCAAGTGCACGTACTGTGGTCTGCCAGTCAGGTAATCAATAATCCATGACACCAGGGAAGCATCCACTTGCATCACTGTCAGCTTCTCACTTAGCAGAGCAGGGCGAATGGTGTTGAACGCACTGGGGAGGTAAAAAAACATGACTCTCACAGTGCTCACCGGCTTGTCCAGGTGGGTGTAGACACGGTTCAGCAGGTAGACGATGGCATCCTCAACTCCTAGTCGGGGCTGGTAGGCGAACTGGAGGGGGTCTAAGTGTGGCCAAACCATAGGCCAGAGCTGCTCCAGAACAAGTCTCTCCAGGGTCTTCATGATGTGGGAGGCCAATGCCACCGGTCTGTAGTCATTGGAGCCACTGGGGCGCGGCGTCTTCGGTATAGGAACGAGGCAGGACGTCTTCCACAGCACAGGAACCCTCGGGACACTCAGGCTCAGGTTGAAGACATGGTGAAGTACTCCACATAGCTGGGGTGCACAGGCTTTGAGCACCCTGGGGCTGACACCATCCGGGCTTGCAGCCTTGCTTGGGTGGAGACGTTTCAGCTGTCTTCTCACCTGTTCAGCTGTGAAGCCCACCATGGTGGTTTCAGGTGGGGGAGGGGTGTAGTCATGAGAGCAGAGTGGGGGGCTATGAGGAGGGGTAGGAGGGGAGAGTGGAGTATGTGTTGGATGAGGGCTGACAACAGATGAATCATGTGGGGGATGGGCAGGGGCCACAGTGTCAAATCTGTTGAAGAACAGGTTAAGTTCATTGGCCCTGTCCACACTGCCTTCAGCTCCTCTGTTGCTGGTTTGCCAGAACCCAGTGATGGTCCTCATCCCACTCCAGACCGCTCTCATGTTGTTCTGCTGGAGTTTCCACTCAAGCCTCCCTGATCTTGGCTTTCAGGTCCCTCTGTATTGTCCTCTGATGTAGTTAGTGTATATGGATTTCAGCAAGGCATTTGATAAGGTACCCGATGCAAGGTTTATTGAGAAAGTAAGGAGGCATGGGATCCAAGGGAACATTGCTTTGTGGATCCAGAACTGGCTTGCCCACAAAAGGCAAAGAGTGGTCGTAGATGGGTCATAATCTGCATGGAGGTTGGTGACCAGTGGAATACCTCAGGGATCTGTTCTGGGAAACCTACTCTTTGTGATTTTTATAAATGACCTGGATGAGGAAGTGGGGGGGATGGGTTAGTAAATTTGCTGATGACAAAAAGGTTGGGGGTGTTGTGGATAGTGTGGAGGGCTGTCAAAGGTTACAACAGGACATCGATAGGATGCAAAACTGGCTGAGAAGTGGCAGATGGAGTTCAACCCAGATAAGTGTGAAGTGGTTCATTTTGGTAGGTCAAATATGATGGCGTCTTGGGGTCTGTGTTCATAAAATGCTCACAGCTGCTGCGCAGGTTGATTCTGTGGTTAAGAAGGCATATGGTGTATTGGCCTTCATCAACTGTAGGATTGAGTTCAAGAACTGAGAGGGAATGTTGCAGCTATATAGAACCCTGGTCAGACCCCACTTGGAGTACTGTGCTCAGTTCTGATCACCTTACTACAGGAAAGATGTAGAAACTATAGAAATGGTGAAGAGGTGGCTTACAAGGATGTTGCCTGGATTGGGGAGTATTCCTTACGAGAATAAGATAAGTGAACTCGGCCTTTTCTCCTTGGAGTAATGGAGGATGAAAGGTGACTTAATAGAGGTGTATAAGATGATGAGAGGCATTGATTGTGTGGATAGTCAGATGCTATTTCCCAGGGCTGAAATGTCTAAGGTGTTCTGATGTAGGTACAGAGGGGATGTCAGGGGTAAGTTTTTTATGCAGAGAGTGGTGAGTGCATGGAATAGGCTGCCGGTGACTGTGGTGGAGGTGGATATGATAGGGTCTTTTAAGAGGCTCCTGGTTAGGTACAAGGAGCTTAGAAAAATAGAGGGATATGCTAACCCTAGATGATTTTTAAAGTAAGTACACGTATGGCACAGCATTGTGGGCCAAAGGGCCTGTATTGTGCTGTAGATTTTCTATGTTGTATGTTCTATGCAGGAGGAGAGGGTCGGGTTGATCTTAAGGTAGGTTTAAAAAGTACATGTTTGGTACAAAATTGTGGGCAAAAGGGCCTCTCTGTTCTACATTCAGTGTTCTAGTTCAATCTACATGTTTATCTTGTCTAACTTGAGATTTCTGGCATCACCTTAAATGGAAGAAGGTCTTTTATTCACTTGTTCCTTCTCCACCACTTAGTGATCACAACCAGCCTCCTACCTCAGTGACTCTTCCCTGCACCAAGAACAAAGCCGACTACTTCCTTTCAACTCTCCACGCATATCAGAGGCAAGTGAGCATGAATGAATGCTGGCAGGATAGTCCACAGCTAAAGCAATGACTCACAGAGAGGGTTTAGGTCAATTTGCATTTTGAAATCTGTAAATTATGCCACATTCTGTGCTTTCAAATAATTTTGTGGTTTCAAATAACTTTTCTTGAAGCAAGTCTTCTGTGAGTCCTCTGTAAGGACTTGCTACAAGAAAAGATGTGTGGACACTGGAGAGAGTCCAGAGGACCTTCAGCAGAATGATTTCAAAAATGAAAATATGAGGAGCATTTGATAATTCTGAGCCTATAATCACTGGATTTTAGAAGAATGAAGGGGGATCTCTTTGAAACCTATTGAACATTGCAAGACCTGGACAGAGTGGATGTGGAGAGGATGTTTCCTGCAGTGGGTGAATCTCGGACCAGGAGGCATAACATCGGAATAGAGAGACATCTCTTTAGAAGAGATATGATGAGGAATTTCTTCAATGAGAGAGTAATGCGCCATTGTATGAGGTGGTTAGTGCTATGCCGTTATAGCTTGGGGCATTCAGGTGTTCTGGTGCTATTCTGTAAGGAGCTTGTATGTTCTCCCTGTGGAATGCGTGGGTTTCCCCCAGCTCTCCGCTTTCCACAAGGATCACTCTCTCCATGACTCCCTCATCCACTCATCCCTCCCCACTGATCTTCCTCCACGCACTTATCCCTGCAAGTGGAATACCATAAGATAAGATACGATACAGGAGCAGAAGCAGGCCATTTGGCTCATCGAGTCTCCTCCGTCATTCAATCATGGGCTGATCCAATTCATCCAGTCATCACCACTCCCCTGTCTTCTCCCCAGACCCTTTGCTGCCCTGGATAATCAAGAACCTATCTATCTCTACCTTAAATATATCGAACGTCTTGGCTTCCACAGCTGCTCGTGGCAACAAATTCCACAGGTTTATCACCCTCTGACTAAAGTAATTTCTCTGCATTTCTGTTCTAAATGGACATCTTTTAATTTTGAAGTCGTGCCCTCTTGTCCTAGACTCCCCTACCATGGGAAATAACTTTGCCATATCTAATCTGTTCAGGCATTTTAACATTTGGAATGATTCTATGAGATCCCCCCTCATTCTCCTGAACTCCAGAGAATACAGCCCAAGAGCTGTCAGATGTTCCTCATACAGAACCAAAATCAGGTTTATTATCACTGGCATGTGACATGAAATTTGTTAACTTAGCAGCAGCAGTTCAATGCAATACATAATATAGCAGAGAGAGAAAAAAAATAAATAAAATAAAACGTAATAATAAATAAACAAGTAAATTACACATATTGAATAGATTATTACAAAATGCACAAAAACAGAAATACTGTATATTAAAAAAGTGAGGTAATGTCCAAAGCTTCAAAGTCCATTCAGGAATTGGATGGCAGAGCGGAAGAAGCTGTTCCTGAATCGCTGAGTGTGTGCCTTCAGGCTTCTGTACCTCCTACCTGATGGTAACAGTGAGAAAAGGGCATGTCCTGGGTGCTGGACGTCCTGAATAATGGATCTGCCTTTCTGAGACACTGCTCCTTGAAGATGTCCTGGGTACTTTGTAGGCTCATGCCCAAGATGGAGCTGACTAGATTTTCAATCTTCTACAGCTTCTTTCTGTCTTGTGCAGTAGCCCTCCATACCAGACAGTGATGCAACCTGTCAGAATGCTCTCCACAGTACAACGATAGAAGTTTCTGAGTGTATTTGTTGACATACCAAATCGCTTCAACCTCCTAATAAAGTACAGCCGCTGTCTTGCAACCCTTTCATTCCTGGAATCATTCTCGTGAATTCTTCTCTTTTTCTCTCTCCCTCTCCAATGTCAGTATATCCTTTCTAAAATAAGGAGCCTTGATAATTTAACACCTCCTCAGCACTGCCCTAATTTACCAGCTCAGATTTTCTGTCAACTGGGGCTTGAGTCTACAAGGTGTCCCAACTGACCGGGAGAGTGTGGACATGGAGGAGAACTCTGTATCCCAGAGTTTGGAGACATGAATTACTGAGGTCATATCAGGTGCATCAGTCTCTTTTCAGTAAAAACTCTTGTAACATCAGTTAGTTCAGAGTGCATTGTCAAAGTGCTGTGTATTGAGTGGTGGTGGAGGGTGGGGTAATGGGCTGGTGTAAGCAGATATCATGGAATTGCAGGCATTAAGAATGATCCTTGGGACAGAGCTGAGTATAGTTATAAATCTTGCTAGCATGAAGTTCAAATAGTGCAGGATAAACAACAGGTCTGCTTTACTACCAGCCACACACACAAGGTAACAAGATCGCAAGGGTTGTCTGGTCATCCTGTATCTAGAACAAATAGGGCAAAGTCTTGCTGAATGGCATGAACCTCACGGGGGGGGGGGGGGTGGTTAGATATCAATATTCCTTTTTATTCCTTAATAAAATACATCCAGGATGTTGGCAGGAATGGCAGGTCTTGCAAGACATGTAAATCACTCTAACCCGAGGCTTCTGAATAAATATACTTCAGATAAACATATGTGAGCTCATCTGGAGCCATGCCGGTTGGTAAAATGGAGTGGTGCAAGCTCTTATGCTCAGCCCATCCCTTCAGTTCAGATGGAATAAAGGATGTAATGGTAAATTATTGTCTCCAGGAGTTGTGACGTTAGAGTGACGTAAAGATTAGTAAAATATTGGCAGCAACATTCAGGTCACCATAATTGAGGTCAAGAGTTACACAGAATAGGGAAACCATTTCTGTTGAATTTAGAGCATAGAACATAAAACACTAACTTACAGTACAGGTCCTTTTGCCTACAATGTTGTACTGATTCTTTAATCTACTCTAAGATCAATCTAACCCTTCCCTACATTTTTCTTCCAAGGCCGTATCTAAGAGTTGCTTAAGAGTCCCTAATGTTAATAGAAGATCTGCAACCTTATTCTTTCTGGCTCTCTTGTAACTCCAGACCACCAATGTGGTTAATTCCTCACAGAACAAGAAAGCTTGGAAAGAACCTTGTCCAACTCATCCATCCCCTGCAAGGTACTCACCAAAGCTCATCCTACCAACCTGCATTTGATCTGTGTTCTCCTATCTTTCTAATCCATGCACTTATCTAAATGTCTGTTAAATGTCATTTTTGTACCGACATTGTTTATAGCTTGCTCTGTAGACCCACCACACTCTGTATTGAAGAAGTTGCCCCTCAACTCCCTTTTCAATATTTCCTTAATCACATTAAGCCCATACTCTCTAGTTTTAGACTCCCCACCCTGAAAGAAAGACTGACCATCCACTTTATCTATGCTCATCACGTTTCTGTAAACCTCAGTCAGGTCACCCCTTAGCCTCCCACTCAGGGAAGAGAGCCTATATATTCTCTCATTACAGCTTAAGTCCTCTATTTCCAACAAAATCCTTGTGAATTTCCATGCCATCTCCAGATTTATCACATCCATCCTATAGAAAGGCGACCATAACTCCATTCAATCGTCCACGTGCGGTTTCATCAATGCTGAATTATGTCTGAACTCTTGTACTCAGTGCCCCATCTGATGAAGGGAAGCATGCTATATTTCTTCATCACTACACTATCTATTTGTGTAGCTGATGTCAGTGAACTTGCACCCCTAGGTCTCTCTGTTCTACAATACTCTATGATTCACTGTTTATGCCCTTTCCTGTTTAACTTTCCAAAATGCATGACCTCTACTTGTCAGAGTTAAATTCCATCTGCATTCTTTTTCCCACTTCCCTGTTGGATCTAGATACAGTTGTAACCTTCGATTACGCTTTTCACTGTCAATGACACAATCAGTTTTTGATGTCACTCACAGATCTACTAATCATACAACTTACAGTACTGTGCAGAAGTCTTAGGAACATATATGTAGCTAAGAATTTTGCACAGACCTGTAGTAATTTTATGCAAAAAAACCCAAATTTCATGACATATGTGAGTGATGATAAAGCTGATTCTGATTTGGAACTGATATAAACCTGATACTGATATTGTGGACTGAGAGCGAGAGGGGAATCCTGGTTGGGAAAAGGAGAAGGGAGAGGGGAGGGAGCAGGGAGCAGCAGGGAGATAGTCTGTAATGATCAATAAACCAATTGTTTGGAATCAATAAGCAAAATCAGAATCAGGTTTATTATCATTGGCACGCGTTGTGAAATTTGTTAACTTAGCAGCAACAGTACAATGCAGTATATAATAATATGGAAAGAAAAAAGAAACAAATAAGAAAGTCAGTTACAGTATACGTATATATAGAATAGGTTAAAGTAGTACAAAAATAGAAAAAATATATAAAGTGAAGTATTGTGCATGGGTTCAATGTCCATTTAGAAATCAGATGGCAGAAGGGAAGAAGCTGTCACTGAATCACTGAATCTTCAGGCTTCTGTACCTCCTTCCTGATGGTGACAATGAGAAGAGGGCATGCCCTGCATGAAAGGGGTCCTTAATAGAGGATGCTGCTTTCTGAGGCACCGCTTCTTGAAGATGTCCTGGGTACGACAGAGGTGAGTACCCAAGATGGAGCTGAGCAATTTTACGGCTTTCTGCAGCTTCTTTTGATCTGGTGCAGTAGCCAGCTCTGTACCAGACAGTGATACAGCTAGTCAGAATGCTCTCTACTGTACATCTATAGAAATTTTTGTGTGTTTTAATTCACAAAACCAAATCGCTTTAAACTCCTTAGCAAGTATAGGCATGGGCACTGCCTTCTTTATAGATGAATCGATATGTTGTGACCAGATTAGTTCCCCTGAGATCTTGACACTCAGGAGCTTGAGATTGCTCACTCTCTCCACTTCTAATCTCTCTAAGAGGATTGGTTTGTGTTCCCTCTTCTTACCCTTCTTGAAGTCCACAATCAGTTCTTTTGTCTTATTGACATTGAGTGCAAGGTTGTTACAGTGGCACCAATCAATTAGCTGGTATAACCCTATAACAATTACAGCACGGAAACAAGCCATCTTGGCCCTTCTAGTCTGTGCCGAACGCTTACTCTCACCTAGTACCACCGACCTGCACTTAGCCCATAATCCTCCATTCCTTTCCTGTCCATGTATCTATCCAATTTTTTTTAAAAAGACAATATCGAACCAGCCTCTACCACTTCTACTGGAAGCTTGTTCCACACAGCTACCACTCTCTGAGTAAAGAAGCTACCCCTCGTGTTACCCCTAAACTTTTGCCCCTTAACTCTCAACTCATGTCCTCTTGTCTGAATCTCCCCTACTCTCAATGGAAAAAGCCTATCCACATCAAATCTATCTATCCTCCTCATAATTTTAAATACCTCTATCAAGTCTCCCCTCAAACTTCTATGCTCCAAAGAATAAAGATCTAACTTGTTCAACCTTTCTCTGTAACTTAGGTGCTGAAACCCAGGTAACATTCTAGTGAATCTCCTCTGTACTCTCTCTATTTTGTTGACATCTTTCCTATAATTCGGTGACCAAAACTGTACACAATACTCCAAATTTGGCCTCACCAATGCCTTGTACAATTTTAACATTACATCCCAACTCCTATACTCAATGCTCTGATTTATAAAGGCCAGCATACCAAAAGCTTTCTTCACCACCCTATCCACATGAGATTCCACCTTCAGGAAACTATGCACCATTATTCCTAGATCACTTTGTTCTACTGCATTCCTCAGTGCCCTACCATTTATCATGTATGTCCTATTTTGATCAGTCCTACCAAAATGAGGCTCATCACAATTATCAGCATTAAACTCCATCTGCCATCTTTCAGCTCCCTTTTCTAACTGGCCTAAATCTCTCGGCAAGCTTTGAAAACCTACTTCATTATCTACAATGCCACCTATCTTTGTAACATTTGCATACTTACTAATCCAATTTACTACCCTATCATCTAGATCATTAGTGTATATGACAAACAACATTGGACCCAGTACAGATCCCTGAGGCACACCGCTAGTCACCGGCCTCCAACCTGACAAAGAGTTATCCACCATTACTCTCTGGCATCTCCCATCCAGCCACTGTTGAATCTATTTTACTACTTCAATATTAATACCTAACGATTGAACCTTCCTAACTAACCTTCCCTGTGGAACCTTGTCAAAGGCCTTACTGAAGTCCATATAGACAACATCCACTGCTTTACCCTCATCAACTTTCCTCATAACCTCTTCAAAAAATTCAATAAGATTTGTCAAACATGACCTTCCATGCACAAATCCATGTTGACTGTTCCTAATCAGACCCTGTCTATCCAGATATTTATATATACCATCGCTAAGAATACTTTCCATTAATTTACCCACCACTGACGTCAAACTTACAGGCCAATGACTGCTAGGTTTACTCTTAGAACTCTTTATAAACAATGGAACCACATGAGTAATACACCAATCCTCCGGCACCATCCCCGTTTCTAATGACATTTGAAATATTTCTGTCAGAGTCCCTGCTATTTCTACAGTAACTTCCCTCAAGGTCCTAGGGAATATCCTGTCAGGACCTGGAGACTTATTCCTTAAATATTCTTTAAAAGCAACAGTACTTCCTCTTCTTTAATTATCATAGATTCCATAACTTCCCTACTTGTTTCCCTTACCTTACACAATTCAATATCCTTCTCCTTAGTGAATACCGAAGAAAAGAAATTGTTCAAAATCTCCCCCATCTCTTTTGGCTCCACACATAGATGTCCACTTTGAGTCTCTAAGGGACCAATTTTATCCCTCACTATCCTTTTGTTATTAATATAACTGTAGAAACCCTTTGGGTTTATTTTCACCTTACTTGCCAAAGCAATCTCATATCTTCTTAGCAAACATGAGGAAATCTGCAGATGCTGGAAATACAAACAAGACACACAAAATGCTTGTAGAACACAGCAGGCCAGGCAGCATCTATAGGGAGAAGCGCTGTCAATGTTTTGGGCTGAGACCCTTCATCAGGACTCATACCTTTTAGATTTTTTAATTTCTTTCTTAAGATTCTTTTTACATTCTTTATATTCCTCGAGCACCTCATTTACTCCATGCTGCCCATGTTTATTGTAAATCTCTCACTTTTTCTGAACCAAGTTTCCAACATCCCTTGAAAACCATGGCTCTCTCTCATACTTTTAACCTTTCCTTTCAACCTAACACGAACATAAAGATTCTGTACACTCAAAATGTCACTTTAAGTGACCTTCATTTCTCTATTACATCCTTCCCATAAAACAAATTGTCCCAATCCACTCCTTCTAAGTCCTTTTGCATCTCCTCAAAGTTAGCCTTTCTCCAATCAAAAATCTCAACACTGGGTCCAGTCCTATCCTTCTCCATAATTATATTGAAACTAATGGTATTGTGATCACTGGACCTGAAGTGCTCCCCAACACATATCTCCGTCACCTGACCTATCTCATTCCTTAACAGGAGATCCAACACTGCCCCTTCTCTAGTTGGTACCTCTATGTATTGATGCAAAAAACTATCCTGCACACATTTTACAGACTCCAAACCATCCAGCCCTTTTACAGAATGGGCTTCCCAGTCTATGTGGAAAATGAAAATCTCCCACAATCACAACTTTGTGTTTACTTCAAATATCTGCTATCTCCTTACAAATTTGCTCCTCCAATTCTCACTCCCATTAGGTGGTCTATAAAACACCCCTATAAGTGTTACTACACCTTTCCCATTACTCAATTCCAACCAAATAGTCTCCCTAGACGAGCCCTCTAATCTATCCTGCCAAAGCACTGCTCTAATATCTTCTCTGACACCTCCTCCTCTGGCCCCTCCTACTCTATCACACCTGAAGCAACAAAATCCAGGAATATTTAGTTGCCAATCACACCCTTCCTGCAACCATGTTTCACTAATAGCTACAACATCATATTTCCGGGTATCAATCCACACTTTAAGCTCATCCATCTTTCTTACAATGCTCCTAGCATTAAAATAGATGCATTTAAGAAATTCTCCTCCTCTTACTCTCTGTTTATCCCTAACAGTGCAAACAAAGATAATAATCTTTTTCTTCTTTCTCCCCTACATCTTCAGTCTCAGCGCTTCCCTTCTCTATCACCTGCCTATCCTCCCTCACACACTGTCCACAAGCTTTCTCTATTTGTGAACTAACCTCCTCTCTCCTAGTCTCTTCAATTTGATTCCCACCCCCCAACTATTCTAGTTTAAAGTCTCCCCAGTAACCTTTGCAAAAATCTATGCTAGGATATTGGTCCCCCTAGGATTCAAGTGCAACCCATCCTTTTTGTACAGGTCACACCTGCCCCAAAAGAGGTCCCAATTATCCAGAAACTTGAATCCCTGCCCCCTGCTCCAATCCCTCAGCCACATATTCATCCTCCACCTCATTCCATTCCGACTCTCACTGTCGCGTGGCACAGGCAGTAATCCAGAGATTACTACCTTTGTGGTCCTTCTTCTCAACTCCCTTCCTAACTCCCTATACTCTCCTCTCAGGACCTCTTCCCATTTCCTACCGATGTCACTGGCACCTATATGTACCATGACCTCTGGCTCCTCACCCTCCCACTTCAGGATATCTTGGACACAATCAGAAACGTCCCGGACCCTGGCACCAGGGAGGCAAACTACCATCCGAGTCTCCTGACTGCACCCACAAAACTGCCTATCTGACCCCCTAACTATTGAGTCCCCTATTACTACTGCCTTCCTCTTTCTTTCCCTACCCTTCTGAGCTACAGGGCCAGACTCTGCCGGATGCACGGTCACTGTTGCTTCCCCCAGGTAGGCTGTCCCCCCCACCCCCCCAACAGTGCTCAAACAGGAGTACTTATTGCCACAGGGGTACTCTCTAGTACCTGACTCTTCCCCTTTCCCCTCCTAACCGTGACCCACTTGTCTGCCTCCTGTGGCCCTGGTGTGACCACCTGCCTGTAACTTCTCTCTATCAACTCCTCACTCTCCCTGACCAGACGAAGGTCATCGAGTTGCACCTCCAGTTCCCTAACACGGTCCCTTAGGAGCTGCAGCTCGACACACCTGGCACAAATGTGGACGTCCAGGAGGTTAGGAGACTCCAGGACCTCCCACATCCGACACCGAGAACAACAAGCTGCCCTCACACTCATAATTCCCCCTTTCCTTAAATAACAAGAAAAATTGAAAATTATACCTACCTTGCCTCTCCTGTTTCCGCCTAAGCCCGTTGAGCCAAAACCCCTAAGCCTTCACTCTGCTGCCGGCTCACTCCGCGGCCCGCTATACAAGGCTGTGTTCATTTTAAATCTTCCACGCTTCACTGCCCGATGTCACATGCCTGCGCAGTCCGGCCTCTCTTAACTCCAATGAGAAGAAGAAAAAATCAAAATGGCTCCCGCCACACTCCCGTTCTGATTCTCAGACTTCCTTCTGCAAATTATTTTGCTCCTGTATGCCCTCTCATCTCTGTCTGAGATTCTACCAATAATTGTATCATCAGCAAATTTATGGATGGAATTTGAGTTATACCTCGCTACACAGGCACAGGTTTAGAGAAAGTGGAGAAATGGGCCAAGCACACACCCCTGAGGTGCGTCAGTGTTGATAATCCGTGAGGAGAAGATATTATTACCAATCTGCACAGATTGTAGTCTCCGGTTAGGAAGTCGAGGATCCAATTACAGAAGGAGGTGCAGAGACCCAAGTTACGTAACTTGTCAACCAGGTTTGTGGGAATGATAGTGTTAAGTCAATTGTTGCCTTTTTGTAACAGGTGGGAATGCCTGTTTGACATTGGTCTGATGTGAAATATACATCACCACCAAAATGATCGCAGAAATCTCTCGCAGCAGGTAGAATAGATGACATCAAATAATCTTGCCTGGTGTTACCTAGGTTTCAGCACCTAGGTTACAGAGAAAGGTTGAACAAGTTAGGTCTTTATTCTTTGGAGCATAGAAGGTTGAGGGGGGACCTGATAGAGGCATTTAAAATTATGAGGGGGATAGATAGAGTTGACGTTGATAGGCTTTTTCCATTGAAAGTAGGGGAGATTCAAAGATTCCAACAAGAGGACATGGGTTGAGAGTTAGGGGGCAAAAGTTTAAGGGTAACCCGAGGGGGAATTTCTTTACTCAGAGAATGGTAGCTGTGTGGAATGAGCTTCAAGTAGAAGTGGCAGAGGCAGGTTCGATATTGTCATTTAAAGTAAAATTGGATAGGTATATGGACAGGAAAGGAATGGAGGGTTATGGGCTGAGTGCGGGTCAGTGGGACTAGGTGAGAGTAAGCATTCTGCACGGACTAGAAGGGCTGAGATGGCCTGTTTCTGTACTGTAATTGTTATATGGTTAGGGCTGGGTGTGTCTTCACCCACACACTCTTGCCCTTGGCTTTCCTTCTCTGCCACCTGTCCCAAACCCCTCCCGTGGCACTTCAGCCTCACCATTCTTGCATGTTCTCAACATCCTTTGCTCCCACTGGATTATAAACTCGCTCAGTGACAACAAATACAGTGCTATGCAGAAGTCTTACACACCCCAGCTATATATATATATATATATATATATATATATATATATATGTACCTGGGACTTTTGCATTGTATTGTATGTTTTTCATTCAAATCATTACTAATCATAAGGATCTTCAGGGGCCATTCATGATTTTCCAATTTACAATCCTCCATTCCCAGCCTCTGATTCCTTCCAGTTTGGCAATTTTGAATCCTATAGCTATCTCACTTATTATCCCATGTGGTCTAAAGTCTTGGAGAGGTCTGCATAATGGGACATTTGTCAGAGGACAAGTAACATTTACCACCCTCTGCTTGTCAATCCTTTTGGTTACCTTGTCAAAATCTTCATTGAATTTGTGAGACATGCAAAAATGCATGCTGATTATCCCCTATCTGTTCTTGTCTTTCCAAATGCTGATACCATAGATCCCGTGTCTCAGAATTCCCTCCCAGTAACTTTCCTTGATGTTAGTCCCAATGTCAATAATCAATAAACAAAGCATGATTTATCTTCAGTGAATTAAAGAATAGAATTGTTAAACTACAGAAACAGAAGGAGATTGTTCAGCATTTCATTCCTCTACCTGCTAGAAATGACTTTCTAACCAAAGCCCACTGTCTGGATGAAGTTATAGAGAGATAGAGCACAGAAACAGAAGGAGATTGTTCAGCATTTCATTCTTCTACCTGCTAAGAAATAACTTTTGAACCCATGTCCACTGTCCGGATAAAGTTATAGAGAGATAGATCATAGAAACATGCTCTTCTGCCAACAGAGTCTGTACTGACAACCTACTGCACATTTACACTAATACACGGTATTTGTACCACTCTCCCAGAATCCATCTAGATTCTACCACTTACTAGAGACAATTTTCAGTGGTCAATTTATCTACTGACCTAAATGTCTTTGGATGTGTGGAAGGTGGGAGCACTTGGAGGGAACATACAAGGTCACAGGACAAACGTATGTACTCCACACAGACAATACCCAAGGTTAGGATTGAAGCCAGGTCTCTGGTGCTGTTAGTTAGCCACTCTACCAGCTGCGCACGGTGTCATTTAAATCATTGAATAGCTTTCTCTGGATTATTTTGGTAATATGGAAGAGGGATGAATGAGGAGGGAATAAATTCCAACCTTCTTGACTGGAACTTAGTGTATCTGCTGCTGGGCTCCTGCTTAAAGTAACTGGCATTCCCAAGTGAAGGCAATTGATCTTTGATTGATGTGAAGCGAAATAGCTTGTAGGGAAAATATCATTTAATAGTGTTTCCACCAGGTACCATAACCTTGTCCTACAGAAATGATGAATGATTCTGTGGGATGTTTCAGTGACGAGTTTAACCTCTAAGTACTATATTTATTTTGCAGATTTACTGAGTGTGGAAAGATTTAACGCTGCACAATTATGGCAGAAATAAATTCTATATGGTCCTCCAATACTGGCATCAATCTTAAGATATAGGGATCAAATTAATAGGGGTGTGGGAGCAGACATTTAGGAGGGGAAGGAAAGATTTATCCTGATTGGATGGTTCTTTCTTGCTGGTCCCAATTCATTATCCTGATGGAACAAGGTACAGTACTGGCTACTAGAAGGCATGTTCTGATAGACAACCTCAAGAACAAATATTATTTGCCATTTATTTCTTTATTGAGATACAGTGTGAAATAGGCCCTTTGGCCCATGCCACGCTCCAACCCCTGATTTAACTCTAACCTAATATGGGACAATTTACAAAGGCCAATTAACCTAACTGGAACATCTTTGGACAGTGGAAGGAAACCAGAACACCCAGAGAAAACCTAAACGGTCCACAGGGAGGATGTACAGATGGTGTCAGAATTGAACTCTGAACTCTGACAGCCTGAGCTGAAATAGTGTCACGCTAACTGTTACACCATGGTGTAAATGTATGCAAGTGTACTTTTACATGTATTAGGAATTTTGTAAGGTGTATTGGTCAGCGCACAACATGCAACAAAAAATAACATTCAACAATTACAAAGAATAAAAAGTTTTAAGAAAGAATTATATATAAATAAAAGTGTAGCAGGAAGCATTGCCAAAGAAGAAAGAATGGGATCCTAATGCTGGGACTGGAAGCAGGATTGGGGTTGAGAGAGCCTTTCAGGCGCGTGAGAGACGGACTGCGGAGGTCTGGGCATTGCTTGTGTGGTCCAGATTAGCATTCCCACTCCTCTCCCTTCCCAAGAGGTCTCAATAAAAATTAATGAATTTTTGTGAAGTTCCTCTGCACAAGGAGAAAGCACATGCCTTTTATATTAACACAAGAGATACTGCAAAAGCTGGAAATCCAGAGTAATAACACAAACTGCTTCAGGAACACAGCAAGTGAGGCAGCACCTATGGAAAGGAATGAAGAATCAATGTTCTGGCTTGAATCCATTCATTAGATGTGTGTTGGCCTCTAGTATTTCCTAGTCCATTATGTCACAGTTAAACAACAGCTTTGTTTAGCCGACTTTCTTCGAGAGTAACCGTGAGCTCCAGCTGACCATTGCTCAAACTCCCAATTCCACTCCTGCTCTGCTTTTCTTTCATGCACACACACCTCAGTCCTTTTGATCCTCAGACCACCCAACCCCTGAAATACTTCCTTTCTCCTTCTCCCCTGTTAACCTGCTCCCACCTACACTAGTCCAGCATGGACATGGTTAGAGGTTAGTGAGGCTCCACAGAATTCTATGGTTACTATGGTTACTAGCCCTAGAATGTACTACAGCTGAGGCAATACAACATCCCCACTGTTGGTCCCGCCAATAAGCCAGTGAAACAGCATTCCGCATTACCAATGTCCAACGGGTCCTACAACCAGAAGAAAAGTTCCTGGTAGATGCTTGTCATTTTGTGGGGGTGGGAGAGGGATTGGGCAATGGGTTGGTGGAGTTGGATTCCAGTGATTTTGCAATCCAAAAGTTCTTCAGAAGTCAAGAATGAGGCATAAAACTTATTGCTTATGGCCATTATAAGATTGAGCAAAGCCAAATACAAACAACAAAGAAGTTGAGGTGGTACTACGTTAAAACTCGTTTAGACTAGATAAAAACAAGACATTCAGTGATAACTGATGAAAAAGCCAAATTCAATGGCATGACACATTACGCAGAGAAACTTCTAGAAAATTACAGAATCAGCTATACTGCAATTACTGAAATATTCACTGAAAAATTACATGCATAAACTGCAGGTGATTATATAAAAATACAAGCAAAAGTAGGAAAATAAAACAAGTATTTTACACTCTAATCTAATAGTGGCTATTTGCTGCCTACCACAAAAGCATTTTATTCATCTTTATCAGATCACTGAAGGCTTTTGTGGTTGTGACCCAGTCACTGCTCCCTTCAGCTTGTACAGTCCTGTGATTCTATGTCATAACAAAATATGGAGCAATATTTAGAGAATCATTTGAAAAGGGACCATCCATTTAGATTGCTTTTCTGACTTCACATCATAGAATGGGACCGGAACCCATGAGCATCTGACCAAACTTTAAAGCGCTACCTGTCCATCATGCAGCACTTTATGACAACGGGATTTCACATAAGATGCTGGAATGCCAGTCAATATAGAAGCACTGGGGACCTACAGGAAGAAAAATTAATGTTGGCTTAGTCTGCCCCAATTCTCAAGTTGATCTTTATAAATGGCTCCTTTGGTAATGGAGAAACCAGCAAGAACTACCTGTCTCAGAGGGGACATCCGTCATTTTCACAGCATCATAAGGGTTGTAGTGGAGGTGGGGTGGGGAGGGAGGTTGTGCTTAACTTAAACTGTAGACGGAACCATCAATATTCATGTTCTTTGTTTGACATTTTCAGTAGACAATTAGGAGTAAGCAAAAGGGATGTAGAGGTACTTTTGGAAGAGATGACAGGGTTCTAAAGGATCCAGAATAGAGTGGTGCCCCCAACACCAATCCAATCCAATGAAGTTTGTCATCTAAAAGAGTGACAAACTTCAATAGATGTGTGGTGGAGAGTATATTGACTGGTTGCATCACAACATTGTATGGAAATACCAATACTGTTGAATGGAAAAACCTATGAAAAGTAGTGGATGTAGCTCAGTCCATCACGGGTAACGCCCTCTCAAAAATGGAGCACATTTATTTAGAGCATTAACGTAAGAATGTAGCATCCATTACCAAGAATCCTCACCATCCAGGCCGTACTCTCGTCTCACTGTTGCCATCAGGAAGGTGTTTCAGGAGCCTCAGGACTCACACCACCAGGTTCAGGAACAGTTATTACCCCTCAACCATCAGGCTCTTGAACCAGTGTGGATAACTTCACTCATTTCACATTTCACCTCTGAATTGATCACTAAACACAACCTTATAGATACACTTTCAATGTCTCTACAACTCATGTTCTCAGTGCTGTTTATTTATTATTAATATTATATTACTTGTTTTTGTTTTTGCATGGTTTGGTTCCTTTTGCACATTGCTTGCCTGTCTCTGTGTAATTTTTCATTGATTCCATTGTATTTCATTGGGTATATTTAAAACAGTTGTTGACTGGTTCTTGATTAGTAATGGTGTCAATGATTAGGGGGAGAAGGCAGGGGAAAGGGGTTGAGAGGGATAATAAATCAGCCATAATCAAATTGTAGAGCAGACTTGATGGGTTGCCTTATGGTCTTATGGACTAATTGGATAATTCTTACTGGCTTAGGTGCGATAGACCAAATGGCTTCCTTTTTGCAATCCTGTAATCCAAAGAGCTTGGATTCTGATTCTATATTTTAGCAACCTTTGGATGGGTCATTTAAAAGTTACTGCTGGAGACTGCTCTCCCCAGGATATGGTGCTAGTGGACGTGGAACTCTCTATGTGATGCACTTAAAGAAAGCAGGTTCCATTCATAAGACCATAAACATAGGACCAGAATTAGGCCACTCGGCCCATCAAGTCTGTTCTTCCAATTCATCACAGCTGATTTATTATCCCATCAAACCCATTCTCCTGCTTTCTCTCTGTAACCTGACTAATCAAGAAACTATCAATCTCTGCTTTAAATATACTCAATGACTTGGCCTCCACAGCCATAAATGACAATGAATTCCACAGATTCACCACCTTCCGGCTGAAGAAATTCCTTTTCATTTCTGTTCCAAATGGACAGCCTTCTATTCTGATGCTGTGCCCTTTGAACTACACCCTTCACATCCACTTTATCTAGACTTTTCAATCAGATTTAGAAGTTTATTCTCTAAACTTTAGCAAATACAGGTCCAAAGTCATCCCTCATATGTTAACCTTTTTATTCCTGGAATCATTCTCGTGAACCTCCTCTGAATCCTCTCCAGTGCTCGCTCATCTTTTCTTAGATAAAGAGCCAGAAGATGCTCACAACATTACATATTCTTCACAAGTGTAGCGCGCTGTAAGGATTCACTGCTAATGTAACAGCTAAAACATGAGGGAATCTGCAGAGCTGATATGTTATTTGTTAAGCGGGGGTGCCATGTGCAATCCTAATCCGATGAAAAGCGGACGTGGGAGCACGGAGGAACATCTGGAAATCTCCAGGAAGGCCTTCTTCTTCGTTGCTGCTGCTGTTGTGAGGTCTGGGTCTCTGCTGGGAAGAACAGGCCCCCAGTCCTTGGGGTCGCGTTGCTGGTGGCCGTTGGCATCTTAATATGCTCGGAGAGGCCGTGCCAGAGGGGATGGTCGGAGGCTCAGAGGTTCGACGGACTCAGAGTCCGATGCGGTCAGGTCACTTTCAGTGTGTGCTGTGTCTGCAAGGGTGGGTTCGACAGAGCTTTCAGTGTGTGCGGTGCCGTGGAAGTCCATAGCGGGGGTATTCCCTTCTGCCGCCAGCGTGAGATAATGAGTCTCTCGGGACCCTGAGGACTTGTGGAAACTGTGTGGTGGTTTCTTTCGAACTTATAGTCTTTTAACATCTTTGGACTATTTTTACTGTGCCCATTGTCTGTTTTTTTTTATCAAATTATGGTATTGTTTGCACGGTTGTAACTATGTGGTTTTGTGCAGGTCTTGTAGCTTTAGTTTTTGGTCTTGTTTTATCTGGTGAGTTGGGAGCTCCTTTCGGGGGAACGCGTTAAGACGGTAGTGCGATATTAATACGCAGCAGCCTCTCTGAACTCTGGATTGGGGATTGCCAAATGTTATGTGGATTTTCTGGTGTAGTCTATTTGTCATATGCTTTGTTGATATCATTCTGGAGGAACATTGTCTCATTTTTTAACTGCATTGCATTTATGATTTTTAAATGACAATAAACTGAATCTGAGATGCTGGAAATTCAAGCGACACACACAAAATGCTGTTGGAATGCAACAGGCCAGGCAGCATCTGTAGGAAGAAGTACAGTTGACGTTTTGGGCTGAGACCCTTCATCAGGACTAAAACCGATTATTATCTGAATAACAACACACACAAAATGCTGGTAGAACACAGCAGGCCAGGCAGCATCTATAGGGAGAAGCGATGTTGATGTTTCGGGCCGAGACCCTTCGTCGGGACTAACTGAAAGGGGTCACAGTTTAAGGATAAAGGGGAAGCCTTTTAGGACCGAGATGAGGAAAAACTTCTTCACACAGAGAGTGGTGAATCTGTGGACTCCTCTGCCACAGGAAACAGTTGAGGCCGGTTCATTGGCTATATTTAAGAGGGAGTTAGATATGGCCCTTGTGGCTAAAGGGATCGGGGGTATGGAGAGAAAGCAGGTACAGGGTTCTGAGTTGGATGGTCAGCCATGATCACACTGAATGGCGGTGCAGGCTTGAAGGGCCGAATGGCCTACTCCTGCATCTATTTTCTATGTTCCTACGTTTCTAACTGAAAGAAGAGATAGTAAGAGATTTGAAAGTGGGAGGGGGAGGGGGAAATCCGAAATGATAGGAAAAGTCAGGAGGGGGAGGGATGAAGCTAAGAACTGGAACAATGTTTGGCAAAAGGGATACAGAGCTGGAGAAGGGAGAGGATCATGGGACGGGAGGCCTAGGGAGAAAGAAAGGGGGAGGGGAGCACCAGAGGGAGATGGAGAACAGGCAAGGAGTGATTGTGAGAGGGATAGAGAGAAAAAAGAAAGTGACAAAAAGGGGGAAAAACAATAAATAAATAAATAAATAAATAAATAACTTGATTAATAGCTAGCTAGCTAGCTAGATAAATAAGTAAGTAAATAAATAAAGGATGGGGTCAGAAGTGAAGGAGGTGCATTAACGGAATTTAGATAAGTCAATGTTCATGTCATCAGGTTGGAAGCTACCCAGCCGGTATATAAGATGTTGTTCCTCCAACCTGAGTGTGGCTTCATCTTGACAGCAGAGGAGGCCATGGATAGACATATCAGAATGGGAATTAAAATGAGTGGCCACTGGGAGATCCTGCTTTCTCTGGCGGACCGAGCGTAGGTGTTCAGCGAAACGGTCTCCCAGTCTGCGTCAGGTCTCACCAATATATAAAAGGCCACACTGGGAGCACTGGACGCAGTATACCACACCAGCCGACTCACAGGTGAAGTGTCGCCTCACCTGGAAGGACTGTCTGGGGCCCTGAATGGTGGTGAGGGAGGAAGTGTAAGGGCAGGTGTAGCACTTGTTCCGCTTACAAGGGTAAGTGCCAGGAGGGAGATCGGTGGGAAGGAATGGGGGTGACGAATGGACAAGGGAGTCGCGTAGGGAGCGATCCCTGCGGAAAGCAGAAGGGGGGGGGGGGAGGGAAAGATGTATTTGGTGATGGGATCCAGTTGGAGGTGGCGGAAGTTACGGAGAATTATATGTTGGACCTGGAGGCTGGTGGGTGGTAGGTAAGGACAAGGGGAACCCTATCCCTAGTGGGGTGGCGGGTGGATGGGGTGAGGGCAGATGTGCGGGAAATGGGAGAGATGCGTTTGAGAGCAGAGTTGATGGTGGAAGAAGGGAAGCCCCTTTGTTTAAAAAAGGAAGACATCGCCTTCGTCCTGGAATGAAAAGCCTCATCCTGAGAGCAGATGCAGCGGAGATGGAGGAATTGTGAGAAGGGGATAGCCTTTTTGCAAGAGACAGGGTGGGAAGAGGAATAGTCCAGGTAGCTGTGAGAGTCTGTAGGCTTATAGTAGATTTCAGTAGATAGGCCGTCTCCAGAGATGGAGACAGAAAGATCAAGAAAAGGGAGGGAGGTGTCAGAAATGGACCAGGTAAATTTGAGAGCAGGGTGAAAGTTGGAGACAAAGTTAATGAAGTCAACGAGCTCAGCATGTGTGCAGGAGGCAGCGCCAATGCAGTCGGCGATGTAGTGAAGGAAAAGAGGGGAACGAATACCTGTATAGGCTTGGAACATGGACTGCTCCACAAAGCCAACAAAAAGGCAGGCTTAACTGGGACCCATACGGGTGCCCATGGCTACACCTTAAGGAAATGGGAAGTGGGAGGAGCCAAAGGAGAAATTATTAAGAGTAAGGACTAATTCCTCTAGACGGAGGAGAATGGTAGTAGAGGGGAATTGGTTAGGTCTGGAATCCAAAAAGAAGCAGAGAGCTTTGAGACTGTCCGGGTGGAGGATGGAGGTATATAGGGACTGGACGTCCATGGTGAAAATAAGATGGTGGGGGCCAGGGAACTTAAAATCTTTGAAAAAATTCAAAGCATGAGAAGTGTCACGAACATAGGTGGGAAGGGATTGAACAAGGGGGGGATAAAACAGTGTCAAGGTATGCAGAAATGGGTTTGGTGGGGCAGGAGCAAGCTGAGACAATAGGTCTACCTGGACAGGCAGGTTTGTGGATCTTGATTAGGAGGTAGAAACGGGAAGTGTGGGGTGTGGGAACTATGAGGTTGGTGGCAGTGGATGGGAGGTCCCCAGAGCTGATAAGGTTGGTGATGGTATAGGAGACAGTGGCCTGGTGCTCCTTAGTGGGGGTCATAATTGAGGGGTAAATAAGAGTTGGTATCAGCCAGTTGGCGCTGTGCCTCGGCAAGGTAGAGGTCAGTATGCCAGACTACAACTGCGCCTCCCCATTATCAGCGGGTTTTATAGTTAGGGTGGGATTGGTGTGAAGGGAGCGGAGAGCAGAGCGTTCGGAAGGAGTGAGGTTGGAATTGGAACAGGGTGTGGTGAAATCGAGATGGTTGATGCCCCATCGGCAGTTAGCAATAAAGAGATCCAGATCAGGCAGAAAACCAGAGAGGAGTGTCCCCCATCCCTTCCCACCGATCTCCCTCCTGGCACTTATCCTTGTAAGCAGAACAAGTGCTCCACCTGCCCTTACACTTCCTCCGTCACCACCATTCAGGGCCCCAGACAGTCCTTCCAGGTGAGGCAGCACTTCACCTGTAAGTTGGCTGGAATGGTACACTGCGTCCGGTGCTCCCGGTGTGGCCTTTTACGAGACCCAACGCAGACTGGGAGACCGTTTCGCTGAACACCTACGCTCGGTCTGCCAGAGAAAGCAGGATCTCGCAGTGGCCACACATTTTAATTCCACGTCCCATTCCCTTTCCGATATGTCAATCCATGGCCTTTTCTACTGTCAAGATGAAGCTACACTCAGGTTCGAGGAACAACACCTTATATACCGGCTGGGTAGCCTCCAACCTGATGGTATGAACATTGATTTCTTACCCCATCCCTTATCTATCTATCTATCTATCTATCTATCTATCTATCCATCTATTTATTTATTTATTTATTTGTCTGGCTGCCTGTTTGTTTGTTTGTTTGTTTGTCTGTTTGTTTGTTTATTTATTTATCTATCTATCTATCTATTTATTTATTTATTTATTTATTTATTATTTTTCCCTGTTTTTTCCTCTCCTTTTTCTCTGTCTGCCCCTCTCACAATCACTCTTTGCCTGTTCTCCATCTTCCTCTGGTGCTCCCCTCCCCCTTTCTCCCTAGGCCTCCCGTCCCATGATCCTCTCCCTTCTCCAGCTCTGTATCCCTTTTGCCAAACACCTTTCCAGCTCTTAGCTTCACCCCACCCCCTCCGGTCTTCTCCTGTCATTTCGGATCTCCCACTCCCCCTCCCACTTTTAAATCTCTTACTTTCTCTCCTTTCAGTTAGCCCTGATGAAGGGTCTCAGCCCAAAATGTCGACTGTACTTCCTCCTATAGATGCTGCCTGACCTGTTGTGTTCCACCAGCATTTTGTGTGTGTTTAATGAAATAGCTTCTCTGTAATGTTCACTTTTGAGGTAACGGTTTCTCTGTAACAGCAGTGTTTGGGTAATGGCTGGAGATAACAGGACTGTGGTCTGCATGTTAGCCAATGAGGAGATTGTTGCTCTGTCTTGTGGATCTGGAAGGAGACTTTTCACGGTCTTTTGCCAGGGAAAGATGAGGAGAAAGGATGCAAATAGAGAGAGTTGGTAGACCACAGGACGGAGTGGACTTGGAGTGAGGGTCTGAAGGGCAGCGACAGGTGGAGGAGGTTGATGGTGGACGAACGGCTTATCCGTGAGCTCCAACTTTGCATAATAAACTGTTTCATGAGACTGGGCCCTTTCTCTTTGTCTGGTTTTCTTTACTAACCGTATCGTCAAAGTAAGAATTATAAAGCTTAATCCTTTAATCACCTATTGTATACTGTTTGTTATTTTAAGGTACTGATTTGTAACAGGGGACACCGCACAGCATCCACACAAACCAGATTTCTTATGTTTGACCAGGCCAGGGGCTATCACCCTCTAAATTAAGCTGCTAGCCGAAGCCAGACTTGCAATTGCGGGGGCTCATGTGGAAACGGTTCCATTGGATGCTGTGTGAATACCCTGAGTAATGAACCAGTGGGGCAGATACTTGTACTCCGAATGAATTGTCAATTCACCTGTTAAGTACTGTTAAAGTTGCGATTGTGGGCGGAGGTTTGATCAAAGGGCTGGTGCAGCTCTCGTTTTAATGCAGACCAGCACTGAAATAGTGATAGCTGGGGGTGGAGATTTCAAAGGCAGGGTTCGATTGTTTCTGAGGAGTGAGGGGAAGGAGTGGTCGGATTTGGAATGTCTAATTAGTCCACGTCCCACAGGAGGGAGCGAGAATTCTGAGTTAGTGTCCGCCCTTACCCCTCTGGCAAATAAATGGAAAAATCAGGTTCAAATTCCCAGCTTTGGTAGGCTCTGCCTATTCTCTGGAATTACACCCACCCCTAAAGGGGGGGAGGAGTATGAGACTTGGGTGGAGCAGACATCTTAGTTGTTAGATGAATGGCAGTGCTCTAATGACATAAAGCGACAGAGATTAGTTGAAAGTTTGAATGGGTGGGCTGCTGACATTGTGAGAGCTGTCAGGTTAAAGTGTCCCGTACTGACAGCTGTCAATTACCTGCAAGCACTGGACAATGCTTTTGGCCTGACAGGAAGCCCAATGGAGCTCATGGTGGGGTTTCAGAACATGTGTCAGGAGAAGGGGAGAAGCTTTCTGCTTTTATTTTTTGGCTGGAGAGGCAGCTAAATTGCAGAGGGGTCATTCAGGTGGCTGAGGTCCTTGATACATTGGTACTGGTTTGTTTGGACCCTGTTGAGAAGGGTGGCATTTCAATTCTGGGGGGGACCAACACCCCTCTCGTGGGGGCCTGCAAGGAGAAGGCTGGCAAGAGCTTTCTGGGATCATTGTCCGTGCATCCGGGGTTTCGAGCTGCTCTTGAGGAAGTGTGTGGCAGCGGGGCCAGATACCGAATTTAAACGAGGGACTGTGTGGTTCACCCAGCTGAAGCCAATGGTGGTATGGCCCAGCGGGAGTGATGGGGACCCCCAAATTTCCCGGAGTGCCTGAGGGAGAGGCCCTCTTAGTGGACACTCTGGAAGACCACGAGGGGGAGGCAGGATTTCCTGCTGGGCTACTGGTGAAGCCCTTGGTTGTACAGGAGAGCAGGATGGTCAGGTGCTTGGCTGCCTCAAAGTTGAAGGGTTAAAACTTTCCTTGGACAAGTGCCAATTCTGCAAAATGTCTGTTCGCTATGTCGGACACATAGTGTCAGGGAATGGAGTAGCTACAGACCCAGCTAAGATCAAGGCGGTGACCACTTGGCCAAGACCCCAGACTGTGAACGCTCTGCGCTCACTCCTCAGGGTCTGTGGTTACTATCGGAGGTTTGTGAAAGGCTACGCCAAAGTGAGTCACCTGTTGAATCAGCTTCTGTGTGGTTACCCTCTCTTGGGGAAGAAAAGGACAGGAGGGTGGCGAGTATCTTAGCCTGTTGGAGCCATTTGGACTGAGGTTGGATGTAAAATGTGAGGAGGCCTTGCAGTCACTGAACGAGCTGCTGACCCAGGCTCCAGTGCTGGCTTTTGTGGACCCTGTTGCCGTATGTACTGCACACAGATGCCAGCCGAGAGGGTTTAGGGGGTGTCCTGTATCAGGATCAGGGCACTGGGTTGAGGCCCGTGGCATTTGTCAGCTGGTGTCTGTCACCCTCCGAGAGAAACTATCCCATGTACAAGTTGGAATTCCTGGCATTGAAATGGGCGGTGCTGAATAAGCCCAGTGACTACCCTATGGGGCCAAATTTGAGGTGAGGATGAACAACAACCCCCTAACTTATATTCTGACCTCGATGAAACTGGATGCCACAGGCCATCGGTGGTTGGCAGCATTGTCTGCCTATGATTTCAGCCTGAAGTACTGGCCGGGGAGCTGGAACATTGATGCTTTGTCCCGATGGGTGCATGAAGGACTGGACAGGGACGAGGAGTGGGAGAGTATTCCTGCCCCGGGTGAATGTTGTTATGAATGTACCACCGCTCTGAGGGGCCAAAGGGGTGGGAGCAGCCCCCTCCTTCTGGAGAATCACAAGAGCACTATTAATTCGGGTCTGGGACCCAGGAAATGAGAGACAATGCAATGGTTTTGACCATTGTTCTTAGAGACACCTGTGTGAATTGCCTGACCCTGCTATGTGACAGTTACCACGGATATGGACACCCTCGGGCAATGTGGGGGTGGGGGATTGCATCACCCTACTTTGATGGACATCTACAACTCTGCAAGTCAAGATAAAAGGGGACTGCAGAGCGCGGTACCCCAGCGACGCACCAGAAGGATTCGATCGCTCAACACTCCCGTGATAGCTGGAAGCCAGTCAAAAGCCACGTGCGCTCCGCTTCTCCTTTGCCTGGGAAGCAGGTGGCTGATAACACCAAAAAGGACTTCGAACTAACAAAGGGGAACCAACGCTCCCCTGATTCAACGGAGTTGCTTCATAAAGACCCGGGCAAGTTTTTTCCTTTTCTCACCAATCTCTCTAAAACACGTGAAACCCAGCGATTCCCCAAAAGGCTGAAGCCTGCAGACTTCTGAGTGACTTTTATATCTCCAACGGACAATATATTATCCCCTAGACAATCCCCTAGTCGAGATTATTTCTTAAGGATGCTTATTGCTATACCTGCGCTTTAGATTGAGTATTGACGATGTATATGTTCTGAATGTTTGTATTAACCTTACTTTTGTGCCCCTTTATAAATAAAAACGTTCGAGAAATAGTGCCATCAGACTTCAACGGACCTCTCTATCTTTGCTGGTGAGTTATCCAGTTACGGGATACGTAACAATGCCATGTGTCAGTTTGCCATCACCGTGAAGGCAGAGGGGCAGGATTGAGTAGTGGATCAGTTGGGAGCTTCTGATGATATCATCCCCCAAGTTTACTGTAACCTGACTGCTCTGAGGACAAATCAGCTGCTGGAATTGAGTTCTGGGGAAGTGGCAGCTGCTCAGCGAGATGATCCGGGCATTGGTACCATTTGGGCAGCGGTCGAAAAGGGAGACACGGTTCAAGCAGAGAGGACGAAACACGCGTTGGTGCCTCTATTACTATGAGAATGGCCTCGGTTGGAGTTAAAGAACCTGATCTTATACCGGGTCACGTCACCCCCAGACCGGCCCCAGTGCTGCCAGCTGGTTCTGCCCGAGAAGTATCAGAGGGTTTCGTTGAAGTCTCTTCATGATGATTCTGGACATTTGGGGGCAGAAAAGACCTATGGATTGCTCAGAGACCAGTTTTACTGGCCACAGATGAAGTCAGAGTTTGAAGAATACTGCAAATCGTGCATTCGCTGTGCACACCAGAAGACGCTGCCTACGCGGGCAGCACCCCTGCCCCGCTTGCAGAGTGCGGGGCCTCTGGACCTGGTGTGTATGGATTTCCTGTCCATAGGACCTGATGCCAGCAACACGGCGAAAGTCTTATTCATCACGGACCACTACACCAGATATGCTCAGGCTTTTCCTACCAAGGACCAGAGGGCGTCTACAGTGGCAAAAGTGTTATGGGAAAAGTATTTAATCTATTATGGCCTCCCCAGGTGGATGCTTAGTGATCAGGGACGGGATTTTGAGAGCAGACTCATCTATGAGTTACTGGGCATGTTTGGAGTTGAGAAGTGGCAGACCACGCCCTCTCACCCGCAGGGTGATCCCCAGCCAGAGGGGTTCAATCAGACCTTGCTAGACATGCTTGAGACCCTGCAGATCAGCAAGAAGAGCAGGTGGAGTCAACACATAGGGCATCTGGTTCACCGTTATAATTGTATGTGAAATGAAGCTGCTGGGTACTCGCCATATTATCTGATGTTTGGGCGCGAGGCAAGGTTGCCCATTGTTTTGGGACTGACGAGGGTGACTTACCACTGAAGACTTATCTGAAGTATGTGTCTGATATGAGGAGAGAGCTGACAGGGCTTATGAACCAGCTGGGGTCGCAGATGCCAAGCAGAATTGAGGAAATAAGAGGAGATATGATCAACAGGTGCGGTTCTCCCAACTCCTGCTGGGAGACAGAGTCCTCATGAGGAATTTGGGGCTTCCCTGGAAAGCACAAGTTGGCTGACCGCTGGGTGGCTACGCCTGCTGCCCCGGGACAGGAGGTGCAGGTAGTCCCAGAGCCCGATTTGGAGCCTACTCCTAGTAAGAGGACTCTGTGAAAACGCAGGGCAACCTCAGGGCCCGCAGCGGGAGAGACTGGGCCGGGCCCCGCCCATGAGAAAGATAGAGATTCAGAGGATGATGATCTGGATGTGTGGTTTATGCTGCCCTTTGCTAACTCCCCACTGATTGAGGAAGCGACTCCTGGCCTTTCTCTCACTGGGTCAGGGGAAGTGGGGGGGGGGGTACTATCTGTGGGCAGTCTGGGTTACAGCAGGACCCTGAAGGAGAGGAAGCGGGGCCTGAAGAAAACTTTTCACGGTCTTTTGCCAGGGAAAGATGAGGAGAAAGGATGCAAATAGAGAGAGTTGGTAGACCACCGGACGGAGTGGACTTGGAGTGAGGGTCTGAAGGGCAGCGACAGGTGGAGGAGGTTGATGGTGGACGAACGGCTTATCCGTGAGCTCCAACTTTGCACAATAAACTGTTTCATGAGACTGGGCCCTTTCTCTTTGTCTGGTTTTCTTTACTAACCGTATCGTCAAAGTAAGAATTATAAAGCTTAATCCTTTAATCACCTATTGTATACCGTTTGTTATTTCGGGGTACTGATTTGTAACAGGGGACACCGCACAGCATCCACAGAAATAAGATTGAAATTTGGCCAGGCCAGGGGCTATCACCCCCTAAATTAAGCTGCTAGCCAAAGCCAGAGTTACACAAGCAACTTCTAATATCACATTGCTCTAGTCTTCAGAGAGCTAAGCAATATTACTTTCTATTAAATTGTGCTATTTCTTTCCTATTTAATTGTCTTAAGGTCAGCAGTTCACATCAAGGACTGTGTACATTTGTCACTGCAGTCAGCAGGGGGCTGCTCTCCAAACAGCAGTGTAATTGAGAGTTCCAGTAGATTAGTCTTGGAATTGCTGCCGATAATTATAGCAGTGGTAATCTGACTCTGTTAGCCATCAAAGTAAATGTTCCCCAGTGGAATGACACACAAGTTCGACTGCACTCCAACAATGTTGGCAATCCTTAAGGAATGGATAAATCTTGGGAATCGATACAATGAGCCGGCTGGGACCTCCATCTTCATTTAGTAGGTAACACACACAAAATGCTGGTGGAACACAGCAGGCCAGGCAGCATCTATAGGAAGAAGCACTGTTGATGTTTCGGGCCAAGACCCTTTGTTGACACCGACCCAAATGGCCAATAGACTCTGCCTGGCCTGCTGTGTTCCACCAGCATTTTGTGCGTGTTGCTTGAATTTCCAGCATCTGCAGATTTCCTCGTGTTTTCATTTGGTAGGTGGTTAGTTGCTCTCTGTTAACAGATGGGATCTTTCTTTTCAAGCCTCTTTTGAATTTCCTCTCTAGTTTCCAGCAAAAATTTTTAAAATTAGGATGTAAAGCAAACTTCAAAGTTCAAAGTAAATTTATTATCCAAGTACATATATGTCACCATATGCAGTCCTGAGATAGCTTTACAAAGAGGTATTGTGAATTCAATGGACCGAATGGCTGCTGTTCCTGTTTACAATTCTAATTCCTTTAAATACTACCAGTGTCATTGACGTCTCAAATGTGAATTTAAATTGGCAATAACATTCCACAGTATTTACATAAAGTCAGTACATTTGTAGTTGTTGGGATAACAATTTACCAATAGAACTCACAACTGCAGCTCATGTGTCTGTAGACTGTAGAAATCACCTGCACATTTATCGTAATAAAAAGCCAGTTTATAGTGTGATTTTCATCACTTCCTACAAGGACCTCTCCCATGCTGGCCATTCTTTCTTGTCCCTCCTCTGTTGGGCAGAAGATACAGAAGCTGGAGAGCACATCGGTCCAGACTCAAGATCGGCTTCTGTTCCACTGTAATCAGACTTGAACTGATCTCTTATACGCTAAAAGATGAATTCTTGAAGTGGTGATCTCCCAAACTACTTCATTGCAGCTCCTATGCATGATTTACTTTCTTTGTAACTTCAATACTATATTCTAACACTAGGCAGCAGTGAGCATGTTGCTATTGCAGGTCGGGGCTCCTGATTCAATGTCATCTGTAAGGAGTCTCTACGTCCTTCCTGTAGACTGTGTCAGTCTTCTCTGGGTGCTCCGGTTTCCTCCCTCAGATCAAAGATGTACCAGTTAGTAGGTGAATCGGTCATTGTAGATTGTCCCATGTTCAGGTTCAGGTTAAATCTAGGGTTGCTGGGCGGCGTGGCCTATTCTGTACTGTATGGCTAAATAAATAATCTGTATTCTGCTTTCTTTTTAACATCCTCACTGTAATTATGCATGGCATGAACTGTGTGTATGGCACGCAAAACAAATCTGTTCACTGCATTCTGGTACATGTGACTGTGATAAACCAAAGCCAGCACCAATCATTTCTTCAGAAATTCACGAAGAGTTTTACGACCGATGACGTAGCCTCAATATTAATATAGGAAATATTGCTCCAAATCCTACAAGCAGAACTGTGATTGTGAACAGATAAAGAGAGATGGAAATATTAGCTTTATTTGTCACATATGGTTGAAATATTGAAACAAACAGAATCAGAATCAGGTTTATTATCACCAGCATGTGTTGTGAAATTTGTTAACTTAGCACCAGCAGTTCAATGCAATACATAAAATAAAAGAAGAAAAAAAATTAATAATAATAATAATAAATAAATACAGAAGTAAATCAATTTCAGTATATGTATAATGAATAGATTAAAAATCATGCAAAAACAGAAATAATATATATTAAAAATGAGATAGTGTCCACAGGATCAATGTGAATTTAGGAATCAGATGGCAGAGGGGAAGAAGCTGTTCCTGAATCACTGAGTGTGTGCCTTCAGGCTTCTGTACCTCCTACTTGATGGTAACAGTGAGAATAGGGCATGCCCCAGGTGCTGGGGGTCTTTAATAATGGATGCTGCCTTTCTGAGACACCGTTCCTTGAAGATGTCCTGTGCATTTTGCAGGCTAGTACCCAAGATGGAGCTGACTAAATTTACAATCCTCTGTAGCTTCTTTTGGTGCTTTGCACGAGCCACCCCCCCCCTCACCCCACCCCACCCCACCCCCATACCAGACAGTGATACAGCCTGTCAGAATGCTCTCCATGGTACATCTGTAGAAGTTTTTGAGTGTATTTGTTGACATACTAAATCTCTTCAAACTTCTAATGAAGTATAGCTGCTGTCTTGCCTTCTTTATAACTGAATTGATATGTTGGGACCAGGTTAGATCCTCAGAGATCTTGACACCCAGGAACTTGAAACTGCTCACTCTCTCCACTTCTGATTCCTCCATGAGGATTGATATGTGTTCCTTCCTCTTACCCTTCCTGAAAACCACAATTAACTTCTCTTGTACATACTTTCTCGGTCCTCACTGCTGGTGCTGCAGTCCTCAGTCTCTGCCTGTACTCAGGGAGTAGAAGTACAGCCGGGTGATCAGACTTCCTGAAGTGAGGGTGTGGAATAGCACGGTAGGCATTCTTGATGGTGGTGTAACAATGGTCCAGTGTGTTGTTTCCTCTGGTATTGCAAGTGATCTGTTGATGGTAATTGATTAGTGATTTTTTTTCAGATTGGCCTGGTTAAAATCCCCTAAAACGATGGTGAAGGTGTAAGGATGCGCTGTTTCATGCATGTTGATCCCATTGCTCAGGTCATCTAAAGTCTGATTGACATTGGCCTGAGGTGGAATGTATACCGCTACCAAAGTGATCCCGGAAATCTCCCATGGTAGGTAAAATGGGCGGCACTTAACTACGAGATATTCCAGGTCTTTTGATCAGAATTGGGACAGCACTGATATATTTGTGCATCAAAAGGAGTTGATCATGAGGCATACTTCTTCACCTCTGCTTTTGGAATATGTCACTTGCGTCAAGTCAATCAGTGAGGATTGTGCTTGGCAAGCCACAAACATTGCCATGATTCCAGTCCAGTATTGCATGCCCTCAACTCACTAATCCTAATGATATGTCCCCTATGTCTGTGGGAGGAAACTGTGCCAGCTGGAGGAAACCAACATGGAATGTACAAACTCCTTCTGGGCAGTGACAAGAATTGAACCATGATCTGTGACTGCTGGGTCTGTAGAGTAATTGTGTTAACCATTATGCTACAATGCTACACAATAATGTAGATGAGGGGAGGAAATCGGTTTGGTATATAAGTGACTCCTGACCCACTTCATTGACGTTCTCTAAATGGCTTAGCAAGTTCCTCTGCTCAGGACAATTAAAAGTTCTGGTCTTTGCAGTAATGCCAAAAATTCCAACAACTGTTTGAAAAATATTGGCCACATCAATAGGAATAACCTATGTCCTTCAAAATGGTGCCTTGGATTATTTGTCACTCCCACCTGAGAACTTTAATGAGTCCAAGCACATATCCCTTCTGAGAGTGCTGCATCACCTCAAGACCCCCAGTGTCAACTTTCACACTCACGTTTATGAGATGTAACTTAAACCTGCAGTTCTCTGAATCTACTCACCATTTGCCATTTGCATTCACAACCAATGCATTCCAGTGCCAAAGCAGCAATCCCACAATGCTTGAAAGATCAACACAGAACACAACTACCCTGAACACAGTGAGTGATAAAAGCATCCCTCTCTACACTTTCCTCCAATCACCTTAAAGATGGCTTCCTGTATTAGCACTTGATGCCCTGGGAAAAGACTCGATAGTCCACTCCATCCATCTCTGTTGTTGCCTCTTATCTTCCTTTACTCCAAAGAGAAAAGCCCTAGCTCACCGAACCTATCCTTGTAAGACATACTGTTTAATCCAGGCTGCATCCTGGTAAATCTTCTCTGCACCTGCTTCAAAGCTTCCATATCCTTCCTATAATGAGGCAACTAGAACCGAGCACAGCACACTGAAGGACTCACCCAGGTAGGAGTGAGGATCCTACACCAACATTCACACATTCTTATCCAGCAAGGGGACAATAGGAAGTGGTTGGGTTTTAAGCTCTGCTTCCCCACCACTCTGCCACCCTCACCTCCTCCCCCTCCTACTCCCGACTAACATCTTTGGGATAGGATCCTGAGAACCAATGGACACATTCTGCAGGCTGAGATTAACCTTGGCAGAAGTCCAACAGTAGATGTTACTATTTGCTTTAACCTTTTTCAGTTTATTCAATGTGTATCACTTTTAGCAATTATCAACAGTATTTATTATCATAAAAATTATTCCAGGCAGAATAATAGTTCAGCATAGGCTGTTTCCATGCTGTAATGCTCTATTACTCTGATTCTAAAACTTTGCTAAACTCAGAGAACTTTACTTTTAAACGGCAGAGCTCATTTTCATAGACTGACACCACATTCTTACTCCTGTGGTGCATGTTTTGTCAGGGAATATTGCATCTGACAGGTTTTATGTTGTTGTTGGAAGCCCCACATGGATGAGAACTAATTCTAAAGCATTCAATCTGAGTGCGTAGGTTTCACTTTTTAACCTCTCCAGGTTCTGGCTGCACAATGTGTGCGAAGATTTGGCAATTCATTTGGGGTAACTATTCAGTTGGACAAGTTATGTACAGCAGAACATGATGTATTGGCCACAAGCTGGCTGCTAATCCATTTTTAATGGTTGATTTTTGTTTCATGTTGCCAAGCAAATAAGAAATGTTTGATATTTATATGCTCTCTCCTTTCCCCTCTGCCTATTGCATTATCTCTAATCCAACCTGTCTTTGATGGAGGGGAAGTTGGGAAGTGTGGTCTATGTATAGAATTTATTATCAGTGAACATGGTGGATTAAATATCTCTTCTTTATCCTATTACAGTCAGTGGGTATTTCATGTCTCTAACAGAGTGGCCAATGAGCGTGTGATTGTCTGCTGTAGCACAGCCTCTTCAAGGTTGAGCATTCAGAGGTGCTCTGTTGTAATTATTTGAGTTACTGTCACCTTCCTGTCAGCTTGAACCAGTCTGACCACTCTCCGCTGATCTCTCTCATTAACAATGCGTCTTCACCCACAGAACTGCAGCTCACAGGGTATTTTTTTGATTTTCACACCATTCTCTGTAAACTCTGGAGACAGTGGTGTGGGAAAATCTCAGGAGTTCAACAGTTTCTAAGATACTCACACCTCCCTGAGTGACACCAACGATCATTCCAAGGTCAAAGTCACTCAGATTACAATCCTTCCTCATTCTGATATTTGATCTGAAAATCATCTGAACCTCTTGACCATGGAGGCATGCTTTTATGCATTGAGTTACTGCCATGATTGGCTGATTAGATAGTTGTATTAACGAGCAGGTGTGCAGGTGTATCTAATAAAGTGGCCACTGAGTGTATATTCTGTGCTTAGAAAAGAATGTTGCAAGGGCCTGGGGACTGAGTTACAGAACAGGGCATTATTCCTCGCAGCATAGGTGAGTGACTGTGAGGAGATACTGTGGACGTGTATAATACATTTTCACAATCAGTTTATTATCACCGACATTTGTTAACTCAGCAGCAGCAGTTTAATGCAATACATAATATAGAAGAGAAAGAAATAATAAATAACATAAACTAATAATAAATAAATTAATAATTACAGTATAATATTGAATAGATTGAAAAACATACAAAAACAGAAATACTGTATATTAAAAAAAGTGAGGTAGTGTCTAAGGGTTCAATGTGCATTTAGGAACTGGATGGCAGAGGGGAAGAAGCTGTTCCTGAATCGCTGAGTGTGTGCCTTCAGGCTTCTGTACCTCCTACCTGATGGTAACAGTGAGAAAAGGGCATGTGCTGGGTGCTGGAGGTCCTTAATAATGGACACTGCCTTTCTCAGACACCACTCCTTGAAGATATCCTGAGTACTTTGTAGGCTAGTACCCAAGATGGAGCTGACTAGATTTACAACCCTCTGCAGCTTCTTTTGGTCCTTTGCAGTAGCCCCTCCATACCAGACAGTGATGCAGCCTGTCAGAATACTCTCCTCCATGGTACAACTAAAGAAGTTATTGAGTGTAGTTGCTGACATGCCAAATCTCTTCAAACTCCTAATGAAGTATAGCCTCTGTCTTGCCTTCTTTATAACTGCATCGATACGTTGGGACCAGGTTAGACCCTCAGAGATCTTGACACCCAGGAACTTGAAACTGCTCACTCTCTCCACTTCTGATCCCTCTATGAGAATTGGTTTGTGTTCCTTCATCTTACCCTTCCTGAAGTCCACAATCAGCTCTTTCACCCTACTGACATTGAGAGCCAGATCATTGCTGTGGCACCACTCCACTAGTTGGCATATCTCACTCCTGTACACCCTCTCATCACCACCTGAGATTCTACCAACAATGGTTGTGTCGTCAGCAAATTTACAGATGGTATTTGAGCTATGCCTAGCCACACTGTCATGTGTATACAGAGAGTAGAGCAGTGGGCTAAGTACACACCCCTGGGGTGCACCAGAGTTGATCATCAGCGAGGAGATGTTATCACCAATCTGTGATGCTGGACCACACCAAGATTGTGGTCTTCTGGTTAGGAAGTCGAGGATCCAGTTGCAGAGGGAGGTACAGAGGCCCAGGTTCTGCAACTTCACAATCAGGATTGTGGGAATGATGGTATTAAATGCTGAGCTATAGTTGATGAACAGCACCCTAAGATAGGTGTTTTTGTTGTTCAGGTGATCTAAGGCCATGTGAGGAGCCATTGAGATTGCATCTGCCATTGACCTATTGTGGCAATAGGCAAATTGCAATGGGTCCAGGTCCTTGCTGAGGCAGGAGTTCACTCCAGTCACGACCAACCAAACATATAAACATTTACAAGCTGCCATAGGGATGTGGGCTAGTTTAGAGATACTCACAGTTCCAGGCTTTTTATCTGGACAGGATAAAACTGAGTAATAGTCAGTTCTTCCCAATCTCACGGCGGCTCGGGAGCATAGTGGTTAGTGTTGCACGGAAACTGCTTGGGGCATAGGAGTACAGAGTTCAAATCTTGCACTTTACAAACATAGAAAACCTACAGCAAAATACAGGCCCTTTGGCCCATAAAGCTGTGCTGACCATGTACTAACTTTAGAAATTACCTCTGGTTACATGTAGCCCCCTATTTTTCAAAGCTCCAGGTACAGTACTTTGTACTGTCCTTCCTGCATGCATACAGGATTCTTCAGCATGAGTTTTTCTCTGAATGCTCCAGTTTCCGGCCACGTATGGGTTAGTAGGTTAATTGGAGATGTAGGTTGTTCTGAAGATAGACGAGGGTTCAATTGGTGTAAGCGTGTGATGTACGGCTCATATGACTGGGAGAGACTATTCCATTCTAAATAAAATAAACAAATAAATAACATCATGAAAGACAAAGATAGGGAAAATGCACTCAGTTTTTCTCCCAATATTTGTACTTGGTCCTACTCCGAGTGAGGAACTCAGGCCCTCTCTGAGTGACACATTCAGTCCCTCTCCCAGTGACACAGTCACTACCTCTCCCAGTGACACACTCACTCCCTCTCCCAGTGACACACTCAGACCCTCTCCCAGTGATCCAGTCACTCCCTCTCCCAGTGACACACTCACTCCCTCTCCCATTGACACACAGACGCTCTCCCAGTGACACACTCAGACCCTCTCCCAGTGACACACTCAGACCCTCAACCAGTGACACAGTCACTCCCTCTCCCAGTGACACACTCACTCCATCTCCCAGTGACACAGTCAGTCCCTCTCCCAGTGACACATTCACTCCCTCTCCCAGTGACACACTCAGACCATCTCCCAGTGACACATTCACTCCCTCTCCCAGTGACACACTCAGACCATCTCCCAGTGACACACTCACTCCCTCTCCCAGTGACACACTCAGACCCTCTCCCAGTGACACAGACACTCCCTCTCCCAGTGACACACTCACTCCCTCTCCCAGTGACACACTCACTCCCTCTCCCTGTGACACACTCAGACCTACTCCCAGTGACACACTCACTCCCTCTCCCAGTGACACACTCAGACCATCTCCCAGTGACACATTCACTCCCTCTCCCAGTGACACACTCACTCCCTCTCCCAGTGACACACTCACTCCATCTCATAGTGACACACTCACTCCCTCTCCCAGTGACACACTCACTCCTTCTCCCAGTGACACATTGTCCCTCTCCCAGTGACACAGTCACTCCCTCTCCCAGTGACACACTCACTCCCTCTCCCAGTGACACACTCACTCCTTCTCCCAGTGACACATTGTCCCTCTCCCAGTGACACAGTCACTCCCTCTCCCAGTGAGACACTCAGTCCCTCTCCCAGTGACACATTGTCCCTCTCCCAGTGACACATTCAGTCCCTCTCCCAGTGACACATTGTCCCTCTCCCAGTGACACACTCACTCCCTCTCCCAGTGACACATTCAGTCCCTCTCCCAGTGACTCACTCACTCCCTCTCCCAGTGACACATTGTCCCTCTCCCAGTGACACAGTCACTCCCTCTCCCAGTGACACACTCAGTCCCCCTCCCAGTGACACATTGTCCCTCTCCCAGTGACACACTCACTCCCTCTCCCAGTGACACACTCAGACCATCTCCCAGTGACACATTCACTCCCTCTCCCAGTGACACACTCAGACCATCTCCCAGTGACACACTCACTCCCTCTCCCAGTGACACACTCAGACCCTCTCCCAGTGACACAGACACTCCCTCTCCCAGTGACACATTGTCCCTCTCCCAGTAACACAGTCACTCCCTCTCCCAGTGACACACTCAGTCCCTCCCAGTGACACATTGTCCCTCTCCCAGTGACACACTCACTCCCTCTCCCAATGACACACTCACTCCTCCCAGTGACACACTCACTCCCTCTCCCAGTGACACACTCACTCCATCTCCCAGTGACACACTCACTCCCTCTCCCAGTGACACACTCACTCCTTCTCCCAGTGACACATTGTCCCTCTCCCAGTGACACAGTCACTCCCTCTCCCAGTGACACACTCAGTCCCTCTCCCAGCGACACATTGTCCCTCTCCCAGTGACACACTCACTCCCTCTCCCAGTGACACACTCCATCCCTCTCCCTGTGACACACTCAGTCCCTCTCCCAGTGACACACTCACTCCCTCTCCCAGTGACACATTCAGTCCCTCTCCCAGTGACTCACTCAGTCCCTCTCCCAGCGACACATTGTCCCTCTCCCAGTGACACACTCAGTCCCCCTCCCAGTGACACAGTCAGTCCCTCTCCCAGTGACACATTAACTCCCTCTCCCAGTGACACACTCAGACCATCTCCCAGTGACACATTCACTCCCTCTCCCAGTGACACACTCAGACCATCTCCCAGTGACACACTCACTCCCTCTCCCAGTGACACACTCAGACCCTCTCCCAGTGACACAGACACTCCCTCTCCCAGTGACACACTCACTCCCTCTCCCAGTGACACAGTCACTCCCTCTCCCAGTGACACACTCAGTCCCTCTCCCAGCGACACATTGTCCCTCTCCCAGTGACACACTCAGTCCCCCTCCCAGTGACACAGTCAGTCCCTCTCCCAGTGACACATTCACTCCCTCTCCCAGTGACACACTCAGACCATCTCCCAGTGACACATTCACTCCCTCTCCCAGTGACACACTCAGACCATCTCCCAGTGACACACTCACTCCCTCTCCCAGTGACACACTCAGACCCTCTCCCAGTGACACAGACACTCCCTCTCCCAGTGACACACTCACTCCCTCTCCCAGTGACACACTCACTCCCTCTCCCTGTGACACACTCAGACCTACTCCCAGTGACACACTCACTCCCTCTCCCAGTGACACACTCAGACCATCTCCCAGTGACACATTCACTCCCTCTCCCAGTGACACACTCACTCCCTCTCCCAGTGACACACTCACTCCATCTCATAGTGACACACTCACTCCCTCTCCCAGTGACACACTCACTCCTTCTCCCAGTGACACATTGTCCCTCTCCCAGTGACACAGTCACTCCCTCTCCCAGTGACACACTCACTCCCTCTCCCAGTGACACACTCACTCCTTCTCCCAGTGACACATTGTCCCTCTCCCAGTGACACAGTCACTCCCTCTCCCAGTGAGACACTCAGTCCCTCTCCCAGTGACACATTGTCCCTCTCCCAGTGACACATTCAGTCCCTCTCCCAGTGACACATTGTCCCTCTCCCAGTGACACACTCACTCCCTCTCCCAGTGACACATTCAGTCCCTCTCCCAGTGACTCACTCACTCCCTCTCCCAGTGACACATTGTCCCTCACCCAGTGACACAGTCACTCCTTCTCCCAGTGACACACTCAGTCCCCCTCCCAGTGACACATTGTCCCTCTCCCAGTGACACACTCACTCCCTCTCCCAGTGACACACTCAGACCATCTCCCAGTGACACATTCACTCCCTCTCCCAGTGACACACTCAGACCATCTCCCAGTGACACACTCACTCCCTCTCCCAGTGACACACTCAGACCCTCTCCCAGTGACACAGACACTCCCTCTCCCAGTGACACATTGTCCCTCTCCCAGTAACACAGTCACTCCCTCTCCCAGTGACACACTCAGTCCCTCCCAGTGACACATTGTCCCTCTCCCAGTGACACACTCACTCCCTCTCCCAATGACACACTCACTCCTCCCAGTGACACACTCACTCCCTCTCCCAGTGACACACTCACTCCATCTCCCAGTGACACACTCACTCCCTCTCCCAGTGACACACTCACTCCTTCTCCCAGTGACACATTGTCCCTCTCCCAGTGACACAGTCACTCCCTCTCCCAGTGACACACTCAGTCCCTCTCCCAGCGACACATTGTCCCTCTCCCAGTGACACACTCACTCCCTCTCCCAGTGACACACTCCATCCCTCTCCCTGTGACACACTCAGTCCCTCTCCCAGTGACACATTCAGTCCCTCTCCAAGTGACACATTGTCCCTCTCCCAGTGACACACTCACTCCCTCTCCCAGTGACACATTCAGTCCCTCTCCCAGTGACTCACTCACTCCCTCTCCCAGTGACACATTGTCCCTCTCCCAGTGACACAGTCACTCCCTCTCCCAGTGACACACTCAGTCCCCCTCCCAGTGACACATTGTCCCTCTCCCAGTGACACACTCACTCCCACTCCCAGTGACACACTCACTCCCTCTCCCAGTGACCCACTCAGACCCTCTCCCAGTGACACATTCAGTCCCTCTCCCAGTGACTCACTCACTCCCTCTCCCAGTGACACACTCAGTCCCTGTCCCAGTGACACATTCACTCCCTCTCCCAGTGACACACTCACTCCCTCTCCCAGTGACACATTCAGTCCCTCTCCCAGTGACACACTCACTCCCTCTCCCAGTGACACACAATCCCTCTCCCAGTGACACACTCAGTCCCTGTCCCAGTGACACATTCACTCCCTCTCCCAGTGACACACTCACTCCCTCTCCCAGTGACACACTCACTCCCTCTCCCAGTGACACACTCAGTCCCTGTCCCAGTAACATAGTCACTTCCTCTCCCAGTGACACAGTCAGTCCCTCTCCCAGTGACACACTCACTCCCTCTCCCAGTGACACACTCACTCCTTCTCACAGTGAAACAGTCAGTCCCTCTCCCTGTGACACACTCACTCCTTCTCCCTGTGACACTGTCAGTCCCTCTCCATGTGAAACACTCACTCCCTCTCCCTGTGAGACACACAGTCCCTGTCCCAGTAACACAGTCACTCCCTCTCCCAGTGACACACTCTGTCCCTCTCCCAGTGACACACTCAGTCCCTCTCCCAGTGACACACTCACTCCCTCTCCCAGTGACACACTCACTCCTTCTCCCAGTGACACATTGTCCCTCTCCCAGTGACACACTCAGTCCCTCTCCCAGTGACACACTCACTCCCTCTCCCAGTGACACACTCACTCCCTCTCCCAGTGACACACTCACTCCTTCTCCCAGTGACACACTCACTCCCTCTCCCAATGACACACTCACTCCTCCCAGTGACACACTCACTCCCTCTCCCAGTGACACACTCACTCCTTCTCCCAGTGACACATTGTCCCTCTCCCAGTGACACAGTCACTCCCTCTCCCAGTAACACACTCAGACCCTCTCCCAGTGACACACACAGTTCCTGTCCCAGTAACACACACTCCCTCTCCCAGTGACACACTCACTCACTCTCCCAGTGGCACACTCACTCCCTCTCCCAGTGACACACTCACTCCCTCTCCCAGTGACACACTCAGACCCTCACCCAGTGACACACTCACTCCCTCTCCCAGTAACACACTCAGACCCTCTCCCAGTGACACACACAGTTCCTGTCCCAGTAACACACACACCCTCTCCCAGTGACACACTCACTCACTCTCCCAGTGGCACACTCAGACCCTCTCCCAGTGACACACTCACTCCCTCTCCCAGTAACACACACTCCCTCTCCCAGTGACACACTCACTCACTCTCCCAGTGGCACACTCAGACCCTCTCCCAGTGACACACTCACTCCCTCTCCCAGTGACACACTCACTCCCTCTCCCAGTGACACACTCAGACCCTCACCCAGTGATCCAGTCACTCCCTCTCCCAGTGACACACACAGTCCCTGTCCCAGTAACACACACTCCCTCTCCCAGTGACACACTCACTCACTCTCCCAGTGACACACTCAGACCCTCTCCCAGTGACACACTCACTCCCTCTCCCAGTGATCCACTCAGACCCTCTCCCAGTGACACACTCACTCCCTCTCCCAGTGACACACTCACTCCCTCTCCCAGTGACCCACTCACTCCCTCTCCCAGTGACACACTCACTCCCTCTCCCAGTGACCCACTCAGTCCCTGTCCCAGTGACACATTCAGTCCCTCTCCCAGTGACACACTCACTCCCTCTCCCAGTGACCCAGTCACTCGCTCTCCCAGTGACCCAGTTACTCCCACTCACAGTGACACACTCACTCCCTCTCCCAGTGACACACACAGTCCCTGTCCCAGTAACACAGTCACTCCCTCTCCCAGTGACACACTCTGTCCCTCTCCCAGTGACACACTCAGTCCCTCTCCCAGTGACACACTCACTCCGTCTCCCAGTGACCCCCTCAGACCCTCTCCCAGTGACAGATTCAGTCCCTCTCCCAGTGACACACTCACTCCCTCTCCCAGTGACACACTCAGTCCCTGTCCCAGTAACACAGTCACTCCCTCTCCCAGTGACACACTCAGACCCTCTCCCAGTGACAAAGTCAGTCCCTCTCCCAGTGACACACTCACTCCCTCTCCCAGTGACACACTCACTCCCTCTCCCAGTGACACACTCCATCCCTCTCCCTGTGACACACTCAGTCCCTCTCCCAGTGACACACTCACTCCCTCTCCCAGTGACACACTCACTCCTTCTCCCAGTGACACACTCACTCCTTCTCCCTGTGAGACACTCAGTCGTTCTCCCAGTGATACTTTCAGTCCCTCTCCCAGTGACACACTCACTCCCTCTCCCAGTGACCCACTCAGTCCCTCTCCCAGTGACACACTCACTCCCTCTCCCAGTGACACACTGAGACCCTCTCCCAGTGACACACTCACTCCCTCTCCCAGTGACACACTCACTCCCTCTCTCAGTGACACACTCACGCCCTCTCCCAGTGACACACCCTGTCCCTCTCCCAGTGACACACTCAGTCCCTCTCCCAGTGAGACACTCACTCCCTCTCCCTGTGACACACTCAGTCCCTGTCCCAGTAACACAGTCACTCCCTCTCCCAGTGACACACTCAGACCCTCACCCAGTGATCCAGTCACTCCCTCTCCCAGTGACACACACAGTCCCTGTCCCAGTAACACACACTCCCTCTCCCAGTGACACACTCACTCACTCTCCCAGTGACACACTCAGACCCTCTCCCAGTGACACACTCACTCCCTCTCCCAGTGATCCACTCACTCCCTCTCCCAGTGACACACTCACTCCCTCTCCCAGTGACACACTCACTCCCTCTCTCAGTGACACACTCAGACCCTCTCCCAGTGACACACTCAGACCCTCTCCCAGTGACACACTCACTCCCTCTCCCAGTAACACACACTCCCTCTCCCAGTGACCCACTCACTCCATCTCCCAGTGACACACTCACTCCCTCTCCCAGTGACACACTCAGTCCCTGTCCCAGTGACACATTCAGTCCCTCTCCCAGTGACACACTGACTCCCTCTCCCAGTGACCCAGTCACTCGCTCTCCCAGTGACCCAGTTACTCCCACTCACAGTGACACACTCACTCCCTCTCCCAGTGACACACACAGTCCCTGTCCCAGTGACACACTCAGACCCTCTCCCAGTGACACAGTCAGTCCCTCTCCCAGTGACATACTCACTCCCTCTCCCAGTGACACACTCACTCCCTCTCCCAGTGACACACTCCATCCCTCTCCCTGTGACACACTCACTCCCTCTCCCAGTGACACACACAGTTCCTGTCCCAGTAACACACACTCCCTCTCCCAGTGACACACTCACTCACTCTCCCAGTGGCACACTCACTCCCTCTCCCAGTGACACACTCACTCCCTCTCTCAGTGACACACTCACGCCCTCTCCCAGTGACACACTCTGTCCCTCTCCCAGTGACACACTCAGACCCTCTCCCAGTGACACACTCACTCCCTCTCCCAGTGATCCACTCACTCCCTCTCCCAGTGACACACTCACTCCCTCTCCCAGTGACACACTCACTCCCTCTCTCAGTGACACACTCAGACCCTCTCCCAGTGACACACTCAGACCCTCTCCCAGTGACACACTCACTCCCTCTCCCAGTAACACACACTCCCTCTCCCAGTGACCCACTCACTCCATCTCCCAGTGACACACTCACTCCCTCTCCCAGTGACACACTCAGTCCCTGTCCCAGTGACACATTTAGTCCCTCTCCCAGTGACACACTCACTCCCTCTCCCAGTGACCCAGTCACTCGCTCTCCCAGTGACCCAGTTACTCCCACTCACAGTGACACACTCACTCCCTCTCCCAGTGACACACACAGTCCCTGTCCCAGTAACACAGTCACTCCCTCTCCCAGTGACACACTCTGTCCCTCTCCCAGTGACACACTCAGTCCCTCTCCCAGTGACACACTCACTCTGTCTCCCAGTGACCCCCTCAGACCCTCTCCCAGTGACAGATTCAGTCCCTCTCCCAGTGACACACTCACTCCCTCTCCCAGTGACACACTCACTCCCTCTCCCAGTGACACACTCACTCCCTCTCCCAGTGACACACTCCATCCCTCTCCCTGTGACACACTCAGTCCCTCTCCCAGTGACACACTCACTCCCTCTCTCAGTGACACACTCACGCCCTCTCCCAGTGACACACTCAGTCCCTCTCCCAGTGAGACACTCACTCCCTCTCCCTGTGACACACTCAGTCCCTGTCCCAGTAACACAGTCACTCCCTCTCCCAGTGACACACTCAGACCCTCACCCAGTGATCCAGTCACTCCCTCTCCCAGTGACACACACAGTCCCTGTCCCAGTAACACACACTCCCTCTCCCAGTGACACACTCACTCACTCTCCCAGTGACACACTCAGACCCTCTCCCAGTGACACACTCACTCCCTCTCCCAGTGATCCACTCACTCCCTCTCCCAGTGACACACTCACTCCCTCTCCCAGTGACACACTCACTCCCTCTCTCAGTGACACACTCAGACCCTCTCCCAGTGACACACTCAGACCCTCTCCCAGTGACACACTCACTCCCTCTCTCAGTGACACACTCACTCCCTCTCCCAGTGACCCACTCACTCCATCTCCCAGTGACACACTCACTCCCTCTCCCAGTGACACACTCACTCCCTCACCCAGTAACACACTCAGACCCTCTCCCAGTGACACACACAGTTCCTGTCCCAGTAACACACACTCCCTCTCCCAGTGACACACTCACTCCCTCTCCCAGTAACACACACTCCCTCTCCCAGTGACACACTCACTCACTCTCCCAGTGACACACTCAGACCCTCTCCCAGTGACACACTCACTCCCTCTCCCAGTGATCCACTCAGTCCCTCTCCCAGTGACACACTCACTCCCTCTCCCAGTGACACACCCACTCCCTCTCCCAGTGACCCACTCACTCCCTCTCCCAGTGACACACTCACTTCCTCTCCCAGTGATCCACTCAGTCCCTCTCCCAGTGACACACTCACTCCCTCTCCCAGTGACACACTCACTCCCTCTCCCAGTGACCCACTCACTCCCTCTCCCAGTGACACACTCACTCCCTCTCCCAGTGACCCACTCAGTCCCTGTCCCAGTGACACATTCAGTCCCTCTCCCAGTGACACACTCACTCCCTCTCCCAGTGACCCAGTCACTCGCTCTCCCAGTGACCCAGTTACTCCCACTCACAGTGACACACTCACTCCATCTCCCAGTGACACACACAGTCCCTGTCCCAGTAACACAGTCACTCCCTCTCCCAGTGACACACTCTGTCCCTCTCCCAGTGACACACTCAGTCCCTCTCCCAGTGACACACTCACTCCCTCTCCCAGTGACCCCCTCAGACCCTCTCCCAGTGACAGATTCAGTCCCTCTCCCAGTGACACACTCACTCCCTCTCCCAGTGACACACTCAGTCCCTGTCCCAGTAACACACTCACTCCCTCTCCCAGTGACACACTCACTCCCTCTCCCAGTGACACACTCCATCCCTCTCCCTGTGACACTCTCAGTCCCTCTCCCAGTGACACACTCACTCCCTCTCCCAGTGACACACTCACTCCTTCTCCCAGTGACACACTCACTCCTTCTCCCTGTGAGACACTCAGTCGTTCTCCCAGTGATACTTTCAGTCCCTCTCCCAGTGACACACTCACTCCCTCTCCCAGTGACACACTCACTCCTCTCCCCCAGTGACACACTCACTCCCTTTCCCAGTGATCCACTCAGTCCCTCTCCCAGTGACACACTCACTCCCTCTCCCAGTGACACACTGAGACCCTCTCCCAGTGACACACTCACTCCCTCACTCAGTGACACACTCACGCCCTCTCCCAGTGACACACTCTGTCCCTCTCCCAGTGACACACTCAGTCCCTCTCCCAGTGAGACACTCACTCCCTCTCCCTGTGACACACTCAGCCCCTGTCCCAGTAACACAGTCACTCCCTCTCCCAGTGACACACTCAGTCCCTGTCCCAGTAACACAGTCAGACCCTCTCCCAGTGACACACTCACTCCCACTCCCAGTGACACACTCAGACCCTGTCTCAGTAACACAGTCAGACCCTCTCCCAGTGACACACTCACTCCCACTCCCAGTGACACACTCACTCCCTCTCCCAGTGACCCACTCAGACCCTCTCCCAGTGACACATTCAGTCCCTCTCCTAGTGACTCACTCACTCACTCTGTCTCCCAGTGACACACTCAGTCCCTGTCCCAGTGACACATTCACTCCCTCTCCCAGTGACCCAGTCACTCCCACTCACAGTGACACACTCACTCCATCTCCCAGTGACACACACAGTCCCTGTCCCAGTAACACAGTCACTCCCTCTCCCAGTGACACACTCTGTCCCTCTCCCAGTGACACACTCAGTCCCTCTCCCAGTGACACACTCACTCCCTCTCCCAGTGACCCCCTCAGACCCTCTCCCAGTGACAGATTCAGTCCCTCTCCCAGTGACACACTCACTCCCTCTCCCAGTGACTCACTCACTCCCTCTCCCAGTGACACACACTCCCTCTCCCTGTGACACACTCAGTCCCTCTCCCAGTGACACACTCACTCCCTCTCCTAGTGACACACTCACTCCTTCTCCCAGTGACACACTCACTCCTTCTCCCTGTGAGACACTCAGTCGTTCTCCCAGTGATACTTTCAGTCCCTCTCCCAGTGACACACTCACTCCCTCTCCCAGTGACCCCCTCAGACCCTCTCCCAGTGACAGATTCAGTCCCTCTCCCAGTGACACACTCACTCCCTCTCACAGTGACTCACTCACTCCCTCTCCCAGTGACACACTCACTCCCTCTCCCAGTGACACACTCACTCCCTCTCCCAGTGACACACTCAGTCCCTGTCCCAGTAACATAGTCACTTCCTCTCCCAGTGACACAGTCAGTCCCTCTCCCAGTGACACACTCACTCCCTCTCCCAGTGACACACTCACTCCTTCTCCCAGTGAAACAGTCAGTCCCTCTCCCTGTGACACACTCACTCCTTCTCCCTGTGACACTGTCAGTCCCTCTCCATGTGACACACTCACTCCCTCTCCCTGTGAGACACACAGTCCCTGTCCCAGTAACACAGTCACTCCCTCTCCCAGTGACACACTCTGTCCCTCTCCCAGTGACACACTCAGTCCCTCTCCCAGTGACACACTCACTCCCTCTCCCAGTGACACACTCACTCCTTCTCCCAGTGACACATTGTCCCTCTCCCAGTGACACAGTCACTCCCTCTCCCAGTGACACACTCAGTCCCTCTCCCAGTGACACACTCACTCCCTCTCCCAGTGACACACTCACTCCTTCTCCCAGTGACACACTCACTCCCTCTCCCAATGACACACTCACTCCTCCCAGTGACACACTCACTCCCTCTCCCAGTGACACACTCACTCCTTCTCCCAGTGACACATTGTCCCTCTCCCAGTGACACAGTCACTCCCTCTCCCAGTAACACACTCAGACCCTCTCCCAGTGACACACACAGTTCCTGTCCCAGTAACACACACTCCCTCTCCCAGTGACACACTCACTCACTCTCCCAGTGGCACACTCAGACCCTCTCCCAGTGACACACTCACTCCCTCTCCCAGTGACACACTCACTCCCTCTCCCAGTGACACACTCAGACCCTCACCCAGTGACACACTCACTCCCTCTCCCAGTAACACACTCAGACCCTCTCCCAGTGACACACACAGTTCCTGTCCCAGTAACACACACACCCTCTCCCAGTGACACACTCACTCACTCTCCCAGTGGCACACTCAGACCCTCTCCCAGTGACACACTCACTCCCTCTCCCAGTAACACACACTCCCTCTCCCAGTGACACACTCACTCACTCTCCCAGTGGCACACTCAGACCCTCTCCCAGTGACACACTCACTCCCTCTCCCAGTGACACACTCACTCCCTCTCCCAGTGACACACTCAGACCCTCACCCAGTGATCCAGTCACTCCCTCTCCCAGTGACACACACAGTCCCTGTCCCAGTAACACACACTCCCTCTCCCAGTGACACACTCACTCACTCTCCCAGTGACACACTCAGACCCTCTCCCAGTGACACACTCACTCCCTCTCCCAGTGATCCACTCAGTCCCTCTCCCAGTGACACACTCACTCCCTCTCCCAGTGACACACTCACTCCCTCTCCCAGTGACCCACTCACTCCCTCTCCCAGTGACACACTCACTCCCTCTCCCAGTGACCCACTCAGTCCCTGTCCCAGTGACACATTCAGTCCCTCTCCCAGTGACACACTCACTCCCTCTCCCAGTGACCCAGTCACTCGCTCTCCCAGTGACCCAGTTACTCCCACTCACAGTGACACACTCACTCCCTCTCCCAGTGACACACACAGTCCCTGTCCCAGTAACACAGTCACTCCCTCTCCCAGTGACACACTCTGTCCCTCTCCCAGTGACACACTCAGTCCCTCTCCCAGTGACACACTCACTCCGTCTCCCAGTGACCCCCTCAGACCCTCTCCCAGTGACAGATTCAGTCCCTCTCCCAGTGACACACTCACTCCCTCTCCCAGTGACACACTCAGTCCCTGTCCCAGTAACACAGTCACTCCCTCTCCCAGTGACACACTCAGACCCTCTCCCAGTGACAAAGTCAGTCCCTCTCCCAGTGACACACTCACTCCCTCTCCCAGTGACACACTCACTCCCTCTCCCAGTGACACACTCCATCCCTCTCCCTGTGACACACTCAGTCCCTCTCCCAGTGACACACTCACTCCCTCTCCCAGTGACACACTCACTCCTTCTCCCAGTGACACACTCACTCCTTCTCCCTGTGAGACACTCAGTCGTTCTCCCAGTGATACTTTCAGTCCCTCTCCCAGTGACACACTCACTCCCTCTCCCAGTGACCCACTCAGTCCCTCTCCCAGTGACACACTCACTCCCTCTCCCAGTGACACACTGAGACCCTCTCCCAGTGACACACTCACTCCCTCTCCCAGTGACACACTCACTCCCTCTCTCAGTGACACACTCACGCCCTCTCCCAGTGACACACTCTGTCCCTCTCCCAGTGACACACTCAGTCCCTCTCCCAGTGAGACACTCACTCCCTCTCCCTGTGACACACTCAGTCCCTGTCCCAGTAACACAGTCACTCCCTCTCCCAGTGACACACTCAGACCCTCACCCAGTGATCCAGTCACTCCCTCTCCCAGTGACACACACAGTCCCTGTCCCAGTAACACACACTCCCTCTCCCAGTGACACACTCACTCACTCTCCCAGTGACACACTCAGACCCTCTCCCAGTGACACACTCACTCCCTCTCCCAGTGATCCACTCACTCCCTCTCCCAGTGACACACTCACTCCCTCTCCCAGTGACACACTCACTCCCTCTCTCAGTGACACACTCAGACCCTCTCCCAGTGACACACTCAGACCCTCTCCCAGTGACACACTCACTCCCTCTCCCAGTAACACACACTCCCTCTCCCAGTGACCCACTCACTCCATCTCCCAGTGACACACTCACTCCCTCTCCCAGTGACACACTCAGTCCCTGTCCCAGTGACACATTCAGTCCCTCTCCCAGTGACACACTCACTCCCTCTCCCAGTGACCCAGTCACTCGCTCTCCCAGTGACCCAGTTACTCCCACTCACAGTGACACACTCACTCCCTCTCCCAGTGACACACACAGTCCCTGTCCCAGTAACACAGTCACTCCCTCTCCCAGTGACACACTCTGTCCCTCTCCCAGTGACACACTCAGTCCCTCTCCCAGTGACACACTCACTCCGTCTCCCAGTGACCCCCTCAGACCCTCTCCCAGTGACAGATTCAGTCCCTCTCCCAGTGACACACTCACTCCCTCTCCCAGTGACACACTCAGTCCCTGTCCCAGTAACACAGTCACTCCCTCTCCCAGTGACACACTCAGACCCTCTCCCAGTGACACAGTCAGTCCCTCTCCCAGTGACACACTCACTCCCTCTCCCAGTGACACACTCACTCCCTCTCCCAGTGACACACTCCATCCCTCTCCCTGTGACACACTCAGTCCCTCTCCCAGTGACACACTCACTCCCTCTCTCAGTGACACACTCACGCCCTCTCCCAGTGACACACTCAGTCCCTCTCCCAGTGAGACACTCACTCCCTCTCCCTGTGACACACTCAGTCCCTGTCCCAGTAACACAGTCACTCCCTCTCCCAGTGACACACTCAGACCCTCACCCAGTGATCCAGTCACTCCCTCTCCCAGTGACACACACAGTCCCTGTCCCAGTAACACACACTCCCTCTCCCAGTGACACACTCACTCACTCTCCCAGTGACACACTCAGACCCTCTCCCAGTGACACACTCACTCCCTCTCCCAGTGATCCACTCACTCCCTCTCCCAGTGACACACTCACTCCCTCTCCCAGTGACACACTCACTCCCTCTCTCAGTGACACACTCAGACCCTCTCCCAGTGACACACTCAGACCCTCTCCCAGTGACACACTCACTCCCTCTCTCAGTGACACACTCACTCCCTCTCCCAGTGACCCACTCACTCCATCTCCCAGTGACACACTCACTCCCTCTCCCAGTGACACACTCACTCCCTCTCCCAGTAACACACTCAGACCCTCTCCCAGTGACACACACAGTTCCTGTCCCAGTAACACACACTCCCTCTCCCAGTGACACACTCACTCACTCTCCCAGTGGCACACTCAGACCCTCTCCCAGTGAGACACTCACTCCCTCTCCCAGTGACACACTCAGTCCCTCACCCAGTGATCCAGTCACTCCCTCTCCCAGTGACACACACAGTCCCTGTCCCAGTAACACACACTCCCTCTCCCAGTGACACACTCACTCACTCTCCCAGTGACACACTCAGACCCTCTCCCAGTGACACACTCACTCCCTCTCCCAGTGATCCACTCAGTCCCTCTCCCAGTGACACACTCACTCCCTCTCCCAGTGACACACCCACTCCCTCTCCCAGTGACCCACTCACTCCCTCTCCCAGTGACACACTCACTTCCTCTCCCAGTGATCCACTCAGTCCCTCTCCCAGTGACACACTCACTCCCTCTCCCAGTGACACACTCACTCCCTCTCCCAGTGACCCACTCACTCCCTCTCCCAGTGACACACTCACTCCCTCTCCCAGTGACCCACTCAGTCCCTGTCCCAGTGACACATTCAGTCCCTCTCCCAGTGACACACTCACTCCCTCTCCCAGTGACCCAGTCACTCGCTCTCCCAGTGACCCAGTTACTCCCACTCACAGTGACACACTCACTCCATCTCCCAGTGACACACACAGTCCCTGTCCCAGTAACACAGTCACTCCCTCTCCCAGTGACACACTCTGTCCCTCTCCCAGTGACACACTCAGTCCCTCTCCCAGTGACACACTCACTCCCTCTCCCAGTGACCCCCTCAGACCCTCTCCCAGTGACAGATTCAGTCCCTCTCCCAGTGACACACTCACTCCCTCTCCCAGTGACACACTCAGTCCCTGTCCCAGTAACACACTCACTCCCTCTCCCAGTGACACACTCACTCCCTCTCCCAGTGACACACTCCATCCCTCTCCCTGTGACACTCTCAGTCCCTCTCCCAGTGACACACTCACTCCCTCTCCCAGTGACACACTCACTCCTTCTCCCAGTGACACACTCACTCCTTCTCCCTGTGAGACACTCAGTCGTTCTCCCAGTGATACTTTCAGTCCCTCTCCCAGTGACACACTCACTCCCTCTCCCAGTGACACACTCACTCCTCTCCCCCAGTGACACACTCACTCCCTTTCCCAGTGATCCACTCAGTCCCTCTCCCAGTGACACACTCACTCCCTCTCCCAGTGACACACTGAGACCCTCTCCCAGTGACACACTCACTCCCTCTCTCAGTGACACACTCACGCCCTCTCCCAGTGACACACTCTGTCCCTCTCCCAGTGACACACTCAGTCCCTCTCCCAGTGAGACACTCACTCCCTCTCCCTGTGACACACTCAGCCCCTGTCCCAGTAACACAGTCACTCCCTCTCCCAGTGACACACTCAGTCCCTGTCCCAGTAACACAGTCAGACCCTCTCCCAGTGACACACTCACTCCCACTCCCAGTGACACACTCAGACCCTGTCCCAGTAACACAGTCAGACCCTCTCCCAGTGACACACTCACTCCCACTCCCAGTGACACACTCACTCCCTCTCCCAGTGACCCACTCAGACCCTCTCCCAGTGACACATTCAGTCCCTCTCCTAGTGACTCACTCACTCACTCTGTCTCCCAGTGACACACTCAGTCCCTGTCCCAGTGACACATTCACTCCCTCTCCCAGTGACCCAGTCACTCCCACTCACAGTGACACACTCACTCCATCTCCCAGTGACACACACAGTCCCTGTCCCAGTAACACAGTCACTCCCTCTCCCAGTGACACACTCTGTCCCTCTCCCAGTGACACACTCAGTCCCTCTCCCAGTGACACACTCACTCCCTCTCCCAGTGACCCCCTCAGACCCTCTCCCAGTGACAGATTCAGTCCCTCTCCCAGTGACACACTCACTCCCTCTCCCAGTGACTCACTCACTCCCTCTCCCAGTGACACACACTCCCTCTCCCAGTGACACACTCAGTCCCTGTCCCAGTGACACATTCACTCCCTCTCCCAGTGACCCAGTCACTCGCTCTCCCAGTGACCCAGTTACTCCCACTCACAGTGACACACTCACTCCATCTCCCAGTGACACACACAGTCCCTGTCCCAGTAACACAGTCACTCCCTCTCCCAGTGACCCCCTCAGACCCTCTCCCAGTGACAGATTCAGTCCCTCTCCCAGTGACACACTCACTCCCTCTCCCTGTGACACACTCAGTCCCTGTCCCAGTAACACACTCACTCCCTCTCCCAGTGACACACTCACTCCCTCTCCCAGTGACACACTCCATCCCTCTCCCTGTGACACACTCAGTCCCTCTCCCAGTGACACACTCACTCCCTCTCCCAGTGACACACTCACTCCTTCTCCCAGTGACACACTCACTCCTTCTCCCTGTGAGACACTCAGTCGTTCTCCCAGTGATACTTTCAGTCCCTCTCCCAGTGACACACTCACTCCCTCTCCCAGTGACCCCCTCAGACCCTCTCCCAGTGACAGATTCAGTCCCTCTCCCAGTGACACACTCACTCCCTCTCCCAGTGACTCACTCACTCCCTCTCCCAGTGACACACACTCCCTCTCCCAGTGACACACTCAGTCCCTGTCCCAGTGACACATTCACTCCCTCTCCCAGTGACCCAGTCACTCTCACTCACAATGACACACTCACGCCCTCTCCCAGTGACACACTCTGTCCCTCTCCCAGTGACACACTCAGTCCCTCTCCCAGTGAGACACTTACTCCCTCTCCCTGTGACACACTCACTCCCTCTCCCAGTGACCCACTCACTCCCTCTCCCAGTGACACATTCAGTCCCTCTCCCAGTGACACACTCAGTCCCTGTCCCAGTGACACATTCACTCCCTCTCCCAGTGACTCACTCACTCCCTCTCCCAGTGACACACACTCCCTCTCCCAGTGACACACTCAGTCCTTCTCCCTGTGAGACACTCAGTCGTTCTCCCAGTGATACTTTCAGTCCCTCTCCCAGTGACACACTCACTCCCTCTCCCAGTGACCCCCTCAGACCCTCTCCCAGTGACAGATTCAGTCCCTCTCCCAGTGACACACTCACTCCCTCTCCCAGTGACTCACTCACTCCCTCTCCCAGTGACACACACTCCCTCTCCCAGTGACACACTCAGTCCCTGTCCCAGTGACACATTCACTCCCTCTCCCAGTGACCCAGTCACTCTCACTCACAATGACACACTCACGCCCTCTCCCAGTGACACACTCTGTCCCTCTCCCAGTGACACACTCAGTCCCTCTCCCAGTGAGACACTTACTCCCTCTCCCTGTGACACACTCACTCCCTCTCCCAGTGACCCACTCACTCCCTCTCCCAGTGACACATTCAGTCCCTCTCCCAGTGACACACTCAGTCCCTGTCCCAGTAACACAGTCACTCCCTCTCCCAGTGACACACTCAGACCCTCACCCAGTGATCCAGTCACTCCCTCTCCCAGTGACACACACAGTCCCTGTCCCAGTAACACACACTCCCTCTCCCAGTGACACACTCACTCACTCTCCCAGTGACACACTCAGACCCTCTCCCAGTGACACACTCACTCCCTCTCCCAGTGATCCACTCACTCCCTCTCCCAGTGACACACTCACTCCCTCTCCCAGTGACACACTCACTCCCTCTCTCAGTGACACACTCAGACCCTCTCCCAGTGACACACTCAGACCCTCTCCCAGTGACACACTCACTCCCTCTCTCAGTGACACACTCACTCCCTCTCCCAGTGACCCACTCACTCCATCTCCCAGTGACACACTCACTCCCTCTCCCAGTGACACACTCACTCCCTCTCCCAGTAACACACTCAGACCCTCTCCCAGTGACACACACAGTTCCTGTCCCAGTAACACACACTCCCTCTCCCAGTGACACACTCACTCACTCTCCCAGTGGCACACTCAGACCCTCTCCCAGTGAGACACTCACTCCCTCTCCCAGTGACACACTCAGTCCCTCACCCAGTGATCCAGTCACTCCCTCTCCCAGTGACACACACAGTCCCTGTCCCAGTAACACACACTCCCTCTCCCAGTGACACACTCACTCACTCTCCCAGTGACACACTCAGACCCTCTCCCAGTGACACACTCACTCCCTCTCCCAGTGATCCACTCAGTCCCTCTCCCAGTGACACACTCACTCCCTCTCCCAGTGACACACCCACTCCCTCTCCCAGTGACCCACTCACTCCCTCTCCCAGTGACACACTCACTTCCTCTCCCAGTGATCCACTCAGTCCCTCTCCCAGTGACACACTCACTCCCTCTCCCAGTGACACACTCACTCCCTCTCCCAGTGACCCACTCACTCCCTCTCCCAGTGACACACTCACTCCCTCTCCCAGTGACCCACTCAGTCCCTGTCCCAGTGACACATTCAGTCCCTCTCCCAGTGACACACTCACTCCCTCTCCCAGTGACCCAGTCACTCGCTCTCCCAGTGACCCAGTTACTCCCACTCACAGTGACACACTCACTCCATCTCCCAGTGACACACACAGTCCCTGTCCCAGTAACACAGTCACTCCCTCTCCCAGTGACACACTCTGTCCCTCTCCCAGTGACACACTCAGTCCCTCTCCCAGTGACACACTCACTCCCTCTCCCAGTGACCCCCTCAGACCCTCTCCCAGTGACAGATTCAGTCCCTCTCCCAGTGACACACTCACTCCCTCTCCCAGTGACACACTCAGTCCCTGTCCCAGTAACACACTCACTCCCTCTCCCAGTGACACACTCACTCCCTCTCCCAGTGACACACTCCATCCCTCTCCCTGTGACACTCTCAGTCCCTCTCCCAGTGACACACTCACTCCCTCTCCCAGTGACACACTCACTCCTTCTCCCAGTGACACACTCACTCCTTCTCCCTGTGAGACACTCAGTCGTTCTCCCAGTGATACTTTCAGTCCCTCTCCCAGTGACACACTCACTCCCTCTCCCAGTGACACACTCACTCCTCTCCCCCAGTGACACACTCACTCCCTTTCCCAGTGATCCACTCAGTCCCTCTCCCAGTGACACACTCACTCCCTCTCCCAGTGACACACTGAGACCCTCTCCCAGTGACACACTCACTCCCTCTCTCAGTGACACACTCACGCCCTCTCCCAGTGACACACTCTGTCCCTCTCCCAGTGACACACTCAGTCCCTCTCCCAGTGAGACACTCACTCCCTCTCCCTGTGACACACTCAGCCCCTGTCCCAGTAACACAGTCACTCCCTCTCCCAGTGACACACTCAGTCCCTGTCCCAGTAACACAGTCAGACCCTCTCCCAGTGACACACTCACTCCCACTCCCAGTGACACACTCAGACCCTGTCCCAGTAACACAGTCAGACCCTCTCCCAGTGACACACTCACTCCCACTCCCAGTGACACACTCACTCCCTCTCCCAGTGACCCACTCAGACCCTCTCCCAGTGACACATTCAGTCCCTCTCCTAGTGACTCACTCACTCACTCTGTCTCCCAGTGACACACTCAGTCCCTGTCCCAGTGACACATTCACTCCCTCTCCCAGTGACCCAGTCACTCCCACTCACAGTGACACACTCACTCCATCTCCCAGTGACACACACAGTCCCTGTCCCAGTAACACAGTCACTCCCTCTCCCAGTGACACACTCTGTCCCTCTCCCAGTGACACACTCAGTCCCTCTCCCAGTGACACACTCACTCCCTCTCCCAGTGACCCCCTCAGACCCTCTCCCAGTGACAGATTCAGTCCCTCTCCCAGTGACACACTCACTCCCTCTCCCAGTGACTCACTCACTCCCTCTCCCAGTGACACACACTCCCTCTCCCAGTGACACACTCAGTCCCTGTCCCAGTGACACATTCACTCCCTCTCCCAGTGACCCAGTCACTCGCTCTCCCAGTGACCCAGTTACTCCCACTCACAGTGACACACTCACTCCATCTCCCAGTGACACACACAGTCCCTGTCCCAGTAACACAGTCACTCCCTCTCCCAGTGACCCCCTCAGACCCTCTCCCAGTGACAGATTCAGTCCCTCTCCCAGTGACACACTCACTCCCTCTCCCTGTGACACACTCAGTCCCTGTCCCAGTAACACACTCACTCCCTCTCCCAGTGACACACTCACTCCCTCTCCCAGTGACACACTCCATCCCTCTCCCTGTGACACACTCAGTCCCTCTCCCAGTGACACACTCACTCCCTCTCCCAGTGACACACTCACTCCTTCTCCCAGTGACACACTCACTCCTTCTCCCTGTGAGACACTCAGTCGTTCTCCCAGTGATACTTTCAGTCCCTCTCCCAGTGACACACTCACTCCCTCTCCCAGTGACCCCCTCAGACCCTCTCCCAGTGACAGATTCAGTCCCTCTCCCAGTGACACACTCACTCCCTCTCCCAGTGACTCACTCACTCCCTCTCCCAGTGACACACACTCCCTCTCCCAGTGACACACTCAGTCCCTGTCCCAGTGACACATTCACTCCCTCTCCCAGTGACCCAGTCACTCTCACTCACAATGACACACTCACGCCCTCTCCCAGTGACACACTCTGTCCCTCTCCCAGTGACACACTCAGTCCCTCTCCCAGTGAGACACTTACTCCCTCTCCCTGTGACACACTCACTCCCTCTCCCAGTGACCCACTCACTCCCTCTCCCAGTGACACATTCAGTCCCTCTCCCAGTGACACACTCAGTCCCTGTCCCAGTGACACATTCACTCCCTCTCCCAGTGACTCACTCACTCCCTCTCCCAGTGACACACACTCCCTCTCCCAGTGACACACTCAGTCCCTGTCCCAGTGACACATTCACTCCCTCTCCCAGTGACACACTCACTCCCTCTCCCAGTGACACACTCACTCCCTCTCCCAGTGACACACTCAGTCCCTGTCCCAGTAAAACACAGTCACTCCCTCTCCCAGTGACACAGTCAGTCCCTCTCCCAGTGACACACTCACTCCCTCTCCCAGTGACACACTCACTCCTTCTCCCAGTGACACAGTCAGTCCCTCTCCCTGTGACACACTCACTCCTTCTCCCTGTGACACTGTCAGTCCCTCTCCATGTGACACACTCACTCCCTCTCCCTGTGAGACACTGAGTCCCTCTTCCAGTGATACTTTCAGTCCCTTTCCCAGTGACACACTCACTCCCTCTCCCAGTGACACACTCACTCCTCTCCCCCAGTGACACACTCACTCCCTCTCCCAGTGACACACACTCCCTCTCCCAGTGACACACTCACTCCCTCTCCCAGTGACACACTCACTCCTCTCCCCCAGTGACACACTCACTCCCTCTCCCAGTGACACACTCACTCCCTCTCCCAGTGACACACTGAGACCCTCTCCCAGTGACAGACTCAGTCCCTCTCCCAGTGACACACTCAGACCCTCTCCCAGTGACACTCAGACCCTCTCCCAGTGACACACTCACTCCCTCTCCCAGTGACCCACTCAGTCCCTCTCCCAGTGACTCACTCACTCCTTCTCCCAGTGACACTCTCTGTCCCTCTCCCAGTGACACACTCACTCCCTCTCCCAGTGACGCACAGTCCCTTTCCGTGACACACTCACTCCCACTCCCAGAGACACACTCACTCCCTCTCCCAGTGACACACTCACTCCCTCTCCCTGTGACACTCCCAGTCCCTCTCCCAGTGACACACTCACTCCCTCTCCCAGTGACACACACAGTCCCTCTCCCAGTGACACACTCACTCCCTCCCCCAGTGACACACTCACTCCCTCTCCCAGTGACACACTCACTCCCAGTGACACACTCACTCCCTCTCCCTGTGACACACCCAGTCCCTCTCCCAGTGACACACTCACTCCCTCTCCCAGTGACACACAGTCCCTCTCCCAGTGACACACTCACTCCCTCTCCCAGTGACACACTCACTCCTTCTCCCAGTGACACACTCACTCCCTCTCCCTGTGACACTCCCAGTCCCTCTCCCAGTGACACACTCACTCCCTCTCCCAGTGACACACACAGTCCCTCTCCCAGTGACACACTCACTCCCTCCCCCAGTGACACACTCACTCCCTCTCCCAGTGACACACTCACTCCCAGTGACACACTCACTCCCTCTCCCTGTGACACACAGTCCCTCTCCCAGTGACACACTCACCCCCTCCCCCAGTGACACACTCACGCCCTCTCCCAGTGACGCACTCACTCCCTCTCCCTGTGACGCACTCAGACCCTCTCCCAGTGACACACTCAGTCCCTCTCCCAGTGACACTGTCAGTCCCTCTTCCAGTGACACACTCGCTCCCTCTCCCTGTGACACAGAGTTCCTCTCCCAGTGACACCCTCACTCCCTCTCCCAGTGACACACTCACTCCTTCTCCCAGTGATACACTCACTCCCTCTCCCAGTGACACACTGTGTCCCTCTCCCAGTGACCCACTCACCTTGTCTCCCAGTGACACACTCACTCCCTCTACCTGTGTTTGGGGAAATTATGGTTTAGAGGAGAAAGATTTAATATGAGTTTCAGAGTATTTCTTTACTCAAATTTCTCCCTGTGATGTCATGGGTTTCCTCAGGAGCTCCCGTTTCCTCTTACATTCCAGAGATATACAGGCTTGGGTTAATGAATTGTCTCAGGTTGCGGTAATTTGGTTCCAGCCACCTGCACACTGTCCCCTGAACATTGTAAGTGAACATTTCACTCTATGTTTCATTGTACATTTGATAAATAAAGCAAGTCTTTATCTTTTCTTTTGCAGTCCTACTTTCCTGAGCCCCAACCCATCCTGCTCATTTCATTTGAGGAAGTTGCCTCCTTCTTTCAAAGACCCAGCCAATGATTTGCAAAGCGCTGGCAGAAGCGTGCTCTCAGCTTATCTGTATAAATCTAATGAGAGCTGAACACCCATGGAAGTTAAAAAGGTGACAGCACTCCCGCCACCCCCAGGCGTAACAATCTGGCAGGTTGTCAGGAATTACAAGTTAGGTCATTGATTCATTGGAGCTCAACAAGGTGTCAATCGTCGACAAATGAGAAACAGGAGTTTTCTTTATTTCAGTTCAGGAGTATCACTTATCTCATCCAGCCTGGCAATAGGTGTCAAATGTATTTCACAAGATTTCCCCCACCTCTCTCACTCTGTGTCCCTTTCCCTCTGCCCTTCTCTTCAGTACCCCAATACCGTCACATCCCAATGTGTAAAATGTGATCTCCCAGAATCCCAGTCAGAATCAGATTTAATATCACTGGCATATGCCATGAAATTTGTTGTGTTGTGGCAGCAGTATAGTGCAATACGCAATACTTAAAAACTATAAATTACAGTAAGTATATTTGGATAGAGTATATGTAAAACATTAAATAAGTACTGCAAAAAGAGAGAAAAAATGGTGAGGTAGTGTTCATGAATTTGTTGTCCATTCAGAAATCCATGCTGGAGGGGAAGGAGCTGTTTCTGAAACAATGAATGTGCGTCCGGCTCCTGATACAATTATGGCTGAGTCCATCTTCATTAAATATAACACTCTGCAAACTGAAACCATAAGGCAGTGGTTAAAAGCAAGCAAGTTTCCACTCGCAGTCCCGTTGTGTGAGGAGTTTCAGTCTCACCCGGGTTGTAATGGTGAATGAGAATGGAAGGAAGAGAGATTATTTTCTCGCAAGACCAAAGAGTGGAGTAGTGAGTTAAACATTGTCCTCTAACCTAGGATCAGGCATCAGGCATTCATCTGCAGCAGCACTATGATATATTCAATCTAATTAGTGTGCACACAAGCACTGGACAGATTGTGAGCACTCATCCAAAGAGGAATGATCCCTGTTTAAGAAAAGCTCTAAAAATAAACCAGGAAACTATAGGCCAGTGAGCCTGACGTCAGTAGTGGGAAGGTTATTGGAAAATATTCTAAGGGACTGGATAGGCATGGACTGGTTAGGGATAGTCAACATGGCTTCATGCATGATAGGTCATGTCTAACTAATCTTATAGAGTTTTTTGAGGAAGCTGATGAAGACAAGGCAGTGGATGTTGACAAGGTCCCACATGGGAGGTTGGTCAGGAAGGTTCAGTTGCTCAGTATTCAGGATGAGGTAGTGAATTGGATTAGACATTGGCTTTGTGGAAGAAATCAGAAAGTGGTAGTAAACACGAGGGAATCTGCCAATGCTGGAAATTCAAGCAACACACACAAAATGCTGGTGGAACACAGCAGGCCAGGCAGCATCTATAGGAAGAAGCAATGTTGATGTTTTGGGCTGAGACCCTTCGTCAGGACTAACTGAAAGGAAAGATAGTAAGAAATATGAAAGTAGTGGGGGGAGGGGGAAATGCAAAATGATAGGAGAAGACCGGAGGGGGTGGGATGAAGCTAAGAGCCAGAAAGGTGATTGGCGAAAGGGATACAGAGCTGGAGAAGGGAAAGGATCATGCGATGGGAGACCTCGAGAGAAAGAAAGGGGGAGGGGAGAGCACCAGAGGGAGATAGAGAACAGGCAGAGTGATGGGCAGAGAGAGAGAAAAAAAGAGGAGGAGGAGAAAACTAAATATATCAGGGATGGGGTAAGAGGGAGAGGGGGGCATTAACAGAAGTTAGAGAGGTCAATGTTCATGCCATCAGGTTGGAGGCTACCCAAACGGTATATAAGGTGTTGTTCCTCCAACCTGAGTGTGGCTTCATCTTGACAGTAGAGGAAGCCATGGATAGACATATCAGAATGGGAATTAAAATGTGTGGCCACTCGGAGATCCTGCTTTCTCTGGCGGACAGAGCATAGTAGATGGTTGCCTCTCTGACTGGAGGCCTGTGACAGGTGGAGTGCTACTGGACTCTGCTGTTGTTTGTCATCCCTATCAACAATCTGGATGATAATGTAGTTAACTGGATCAGCAAATCTGTGGATGACATCACGATTGGGAGTGTAGTGGACAGCAAGGAAGGCTATCATGGCTTGTAGTGGGATCTATACCAGCAGGAAAAATGGGCTGAAAAATGGCAGGTGGAATTTAATACAGACAAGTGCAAGGGGTTGAATTTCGGTAGGACAAACCAGTATAGGTAAGGCACTAAGGAGTGTGGTAGAACAAAAGGACATGGAAATACAGGTCCATAATTCATTTAAAGTGAGGTCACAGGTACATAGAGTCGTAAAGAAAGTTTTTGGCACATTGGCCTTCATAGATCAAAGTACTGAGTACAGGAGATGGGTGTCATGTTGAAGTTGTATAAGACATTGTGAGGCTAATTTGGGGTACTGTGTGCAGTTTTGGTCACCTACCTACAGGAAAGATGTAAATAAGGTTGAAAAAGTGCAGAGTAAATTTACAAGATGTTGCTGGGTCTGGAGGACCTGAGTTATAAGGAAAGATTGAATACGTTAGGAGTTTATTCCTTGGAACATTGAAGATTGAGGGGAGCTTTGATAGAGGTATACAAAATTATGTGGGGTATAAATAGGGTAAATGCAAGCAGGCTTTTTTCACTGAGGTTTACAACTAGAGGTCATCAGATAAGAGTGAAAGTTGAGAGGTTTAAGGGGAAACTTCTTCATTCAGAGGGTCATGAGAGTGTGGAATGAACTGCCGGCACAACTGGTGCTTACAAGCTCAATTTCAATGTTTGAGAGGTTTGGATAGGTACGTGGATGGTAGGGATTTGGAGGGCTGTGGTCCCAGTGCAGGTCGGTTAGAGTAAGGAGTGCAAATGGTTTGGCAAGGACTTGGTGGGCTGAAGGGCCTGTTCCTGTGCTGTACTTTTCTATGACAATGGAAAACTGTTTCTCTTTTGAAAGCAAGTGTAATGATAAGATGGCACCAGTGATCATTGATGACTTTCTGTGGGCTGCAGAAAATTGTTCCAAAATTCTCCTTAAATATAGTTCGCTGCAATTTGCAGCCTCTCAACAACGGACTTTGAAATCACCTCAATAATCTTCAGATCCCAAAATCGACTGAAGAACCCAGACCAGTCAGGCATGGTGAGTTTAAGGCTCATCGTCATGTCCAAAAGTGACACGGGGGGGGTGGGGGGGTCCAAGCCAGACTGAAGTGTTGGGGCCTCCTCCATCCAGGATCTTTTTAGCTAATGTGCAGTCACTAGAGAATAAAACTGAGGATGTGAGGGCAAGACTGTGGTATCAGAAGCAGATGAGAAACATCTTGATTGCTTGCTGCTTCAAACCTTGGTGATTTGCGGACATGCCAAATGCAGCTGTCAGAACAGAAGGATTTACAATCTACAGAATGGACCGAACCGTGGACTTGGGTAAGGCAAAGAAAGGAGGCATTTGTTTTCTAGTCAATTCTCACAGGTGCTCCAACGGTTCTGTTGAAGTCGTGTTCCCCGACCTGGAACACCCAGCAATCAAATGCAGACCATTCTATTTGCCTCAGGAGTTATCATCTGTGATCCTGACAGCAGCTTATATACCACCAGTGGCTGACTATAAGCAAGCACTGCATGATGTCGTCCACAGACAAGAAGCAGCCCAACCTGATGCATTTCAAATTAAGGTCAGAGCCTTGTTTGAAGAAAACCCTGCCTAATTATCACCGGCATATAACCTGTAGCATCAGGGGTCCCAAAATACTAGACCACTGTTACACTAACATAAGATATGCCCTCCATTCATTTTGGTAAATCAGATCCCTTGGCTGTTCTCCTCCTACCTGCATATAGCCGAAAACATAAGGCTCCAGAGACTGGGACAACTAAGAGGTGGTCTCAGAGGAATGATTACAGATTGCTTTGACTTAGTGTATTGGGCTATGTTGTAACAGACTTTATTAAAAGAGCTGTAGAAATAGCCATTCACAGACTTCCCCAAACAGAAGTCAAGAGATCTAAAATTTGCTGAGGGCCAGATCAGTGGCATTCAAGTCTGGAGACTAAGAAAACGTCTAGAGGTATGATCTTCGCAAAGCCACCTCACAGGTGAGGTGGAGATTCGGACCAAACTTGAATCAATTGGGGATGCTTGACATCCATGGCAGCGCTTGAATTCTATCACCTCCTACAGAGTTAAATCAAGCAGCAGAGCTTCACTTCCAGATGAACTCAATGCCTTCTATGCTCGCTTTGCCCATCAGAACATGCAGGAACCATCACATCTCCAAATGATGCTTTGATTTCAGTATCTGAAGCTGACGTGCAGACTGCCTTCAGGAGGGTGAATACAAGGAAATCATCCGGACTGGTCGGGGTACCTGGCCATATTACCAAAGACCTGTGCTGTCCAACTAGCAGGTGTGTTCACTGATATCTTCAGCCTTTTGCTTCGGCATGTGTGGCATTCACCTACTTCAATCATTCTGGTGTCCAAGAAGAGCAAAGTGACCTGCCTCAGTGACTATCACCCTGTGGCACTTAAGTCCACAGGAATGAAGAATTTTGAGAGGCTGTTGATGAAAATATCAGCTCCTGCCTGACAGGCAACTTGGATCCACTTCAGCTCTTGACTGGTCAGGGCAAGAAGGGATTTGGGAAGAAGGTGGGAAATTGGGGCTGAGAAGACAATTGGATCAGCCATGATGAAATGGTGGAGCAGACTCACTGGGCCAAATGGCCTAATATTTCTCAGATTTTTTATGGTCTTATGGCTAATTTGGCCACAGGAACAACAGATCCACAGCAGATGCCATCTCATTGGCTCTTCACTCAACCCTGAAACATCTGGACAGCAAAGGTGCGTACATCAGGATGCTCTTTATTGATTACAGCTCAGCAATCAATACCATTATCCCCTCAAAGCTAATCAATAGATTAAGACCTTGGTCTTAATACATCCCTGTGCAAATGGATCCTGGAATTCCTCACTTGCATGTGCCGGTGAGTTTGGGTCGGCAATAACATCTCCATCGGCACATGTGCACCACAGGGCTGTGTGCTTAGCCCTGCTCTAGTCACATTACACCTATGATTGTGTTGCTAATTGCAGATCCAATACCATATTCAAGTTTGTTGATGACACCACTATTGTGGGCCGTATCAAAGGTGGTGATGAATCAGCATACAGGAGGGAGACTGAAAATTTGGCTTAGTGGTGTCATAACAATAACCTCTCACTCGAAGTCGGCAAGACCAAGGAACCGATTGTAGACTTCAGGCAAGGAAAACCAGAGGTCTATGAGCCAGTCCTCATTCAAGAATCAAAGGTGGCAAGATTTAGCAACTTTAAATTCCTAGCTGTTACTATTTCAAAGGATCTGTCCTGGACCCAGCACATATGTGCAATTGCAAAAAAAAGCACGGCAGTGCCTCTACTTCCTTGGGAGTCTACAGAGATTTGACATGACATATAAAACTTTGACTATCTTGTAGTGTAGTGGACAGTGTATTGACTGTTTGTATCATTCCTTTGAACAGAAAATCCTACAAAAGATAGTGGATCCAGCCCAGTACATCACAGGTAAAGCCCTTCGTACTATTGAAATCACACCAACATGAAACGTTATGGTAGGAAATCAGGATCCGTCCTCGCCACTCAGGCCAGGCTCTTTTCTCTCTGTTGTCATCAAGCCTCGGGACTCACACCAGCAGGTTCAACAACAGGCTGAATCATCCCTCAATCATCAGGCTCTTGAACAAAGGTGTTAACTACACTCACTTGCCCATCCATTGAGATCTTCCCACAACCAATGATCTTACTTTAAGGACTAATTATCTTGTTATTTCATTTTCTCATTATTTATTGCTGTTTAGTTATATTTGCATTTGCACATTTTGTTGTCTTGTACTCTGGTTGATCTTTCATTTATCCTGTTATTTTTACTATTCTATAGAACTGCTGAGCACGCCCACAGGAAAACAAATCTCAGGGTGTCATATACAGGTATGTGTTCTGATAATAAAATTTCCTTTGAACTTTATTTATACATTGCCTGCTGAGATCGGTCCAATGTTTGTGTCTTCTCAAGCCATAGCCAAGAGTGTTGTGTGGCCCTGAGTGAGAGATTTGCAAATGCACGACCCAGTCCAGAGACTTCAGCACAAAATTGAGGCTGCCCCTGCAGCAGGTACTGAAGGAGTGCCACACTGTTAGCAATGTCATCTTTCCAATGACATGTCCAAAGGAGGTGCAGTATATTCTTTCAGCTGGATGTAAAAGATTGAATTATGCTACTTTCAAAGTTCATAGTTCAAAATAAATTTAGTATCTAAGTATTCATATATCACCATATGCTTGAGATTTATTTTCTTGCTGGCATTCACAGGAAAACTAACAAATGCAATAGAATCAATGAAAAACTAACACAAAGACCGACAAACCACAAATGTGCAAAAAGACAAAACGAGCAAATAAAAATATATAAATAAATAATACTGAGAACATGAATTGTTGAGACTCAGAAGTGAGTCCGTAGGTTGTGGAATCAGTTCAGCATTGAAGTTCTCCACACTGGTTCAGGAGCCTGATGGTTGCAGGGTAATAACTATTCCTGGACCTGGTGAAGTGGTACCTGAGGCTCATTGTGGTGAGTGAAGTTCTCCACACTGGTTCAGGAGCCTGATGGTTGCAGGGTAATAACCGTTCCTGGACCTGGTGAAGTGGTACCTGAGGCTCATTATGGTGAGTGAAGTTCTCCACACTGGTTCAGGAGCGTGATGGTTGAAGGTAATAACTGTTCCTGGACCTGGTGAAGTGGTACCTAATGTCCCTGCAGCAGTGGGAAGAGAACTTGGCCTGCTTCCCTGCAACAACACTTTGTGTGGATGTGCTCAGTTTTGGGGAATGTTTTACGAGTGATATACTGGGCGGTACCTACTTGTACGCTTTCCCGTTCAAGGGCATTGGTCTTTCCATACCAGGCCATGACAACAACCAGTGAGGATAGACTGCTCTGAGCATCTATAGAAGACTGAAGAACTTCTGCACAATACCTTGAGCGATATTTTTCCTTCACTGACCATCACTGACATCAGTCATTATCACATTACATCTTTTGGGAGCTTGCTGCATGCAAAATGCTGCTGCCATTCTGACTTTCTAACAGTTGCCACGCTTTATAAGTATTTAATTGGCTGTAAAGTACCTTTGGGAGTTTCCAAAGCTGTGAAAGCAGCACATAAAACCAAATGCTCATTTTTCCTTCGGTTTAGACCAATGGCCTCCAAAGACCAAAGCCTCCAGACAGCAATTCAGCTGAAAGCCAAGTTTTGGGAGATAGGCCCATGGCTGAAGACAATTGCCCTCTTCTTAACTTTGAAATGAAATTAAAACACAGATATGAAGAAACTTAAGCACTAAAAACATACAAAGGCTTTTCTTTCAGGAGCAAACAACATTGCTTGTTAAATCTCTTGGTGCTCCATCTGTAAATGTCTTGCATATATATATTGCACTTGCCTCAGGCAGTTCAGCTCAGCTGAGAATATGGCACTCTTCACTTTAATTTCCTGTCCTGGTTATGAGCCCAGGCACAGACAACAAGCACCAACAAAGGGATGTCATCGTACTGTTGGTGCACACAGCAATCAGAAATGTCAATCACATCAGTGTCAGACCACAATTACATGCATGTTGTGCCTTAGAGTCAGTTGCAAAAGTTTTAATCTGGAGTCAGAAAGGGGAAAAAGCCTGTTGGGTCACTAGATCTATCCCAAATTAAAGATAAAGATTAGATGCTGCCTGACCTGCTGAGTTCTTCCAGTAATTTGTGTGCAGCATCTGTAGAATCTGTTGTGTTAAAGATGAGATTTCTTTTTATTTTGCTGCATGCACATCAAAGCATGCAGTGAAATGTGACAATGATCAACACAGAACCAGATATGCTGGGGGCATCCCATGTGCTTCTGGCACCAATGTAACATGCCCATCAAATATGACGGCAGAATATAGTATTACTGGTAAGACTCTTGACAGTGTGGAGTAGTGGTCATCAACCCATCGATCGCGGTCGACTGGTCGATCTTTGAGACTTACCCAGTAAATCTCGAAAAAAATCAGAAATAAATACACAAATACCATAGAGAAATTATTTTTGGGTTGCGGGGTTTTAGTTCTGTTCTTTCTGCCCAGTGCGCATGCGTGTAGCTCCCCTGCCACACACTACACAGTGTAATTCAGTGGTCCCCAACCTCCGGGCTGTGAGGAAACGATATGATTTGTTGATATGGAACGATATGAGTCAGCTGCACTTTTCCTCATTCCCTGTCACGCCCACTGTTGAACTTGAACACACGCAGAGTCATCAGTTGCCTAAACGCAGTGATACCCTCGCGCCAGGGATCACGGGTTGGCCTCGGGTAATCGACTGCCTCATATGGTCAGTGGGAAGTGCCGTTGCTACTGGCCCGGAGCGCGGACAGATGGGCGCCACCTCTAAACCCGTTTAGCACACCGAATGTTCGTGGGGAACCCGACGCTAAAATATTCGCAGACGACCTAATTCGGGCTCAGGGTTTCGTAAGCAGCAGAGCAGCTACCTCACTGCGATCTACTGAAAGTCATTCCTCGAGCTAAACTTTTGTCGGCCGATAGATCCTAAAAGGGGGGTGGGTACACGCTCTATCGCACTCCTCACTCGGTCGGTTGCTCTCTCTGGACTATGACCACTGCGGCCCCAGCTCGGGGACCTCCGGCCCTTACCTTGTCCTCTCACCCTACCCATGACCAGCCGCACCAGGCCAAGGCGTCTGGTGGTGGGCAGGCGAGAGGCTGGAGTTTGAGCCCGGACGCTGTCTAATGAAGCAATGAAGCCCTCAAAACTGCTTCGGCACCTTGAGTCCAAGCACCCTGCACTTAAAGACAAACCTGTTGAGTTTTTTAATGGAAAAAAAATGTATGCAAGCGGGACAGAAGCAAGTGCTGTGAGGCATGAAAACTAAATCGTGGAATAAACTGGACATGAGGAACCTGCTTCGAGTATCGCTGTAGTCCGGTCGTGTTTAACACTCCCCCCCCGGCGACTGGTCCGCAAGAATACTTTCAATATTAAACCGGTCCGCGGTGCAAAAAAGGGTGGTGACCCCTGGTGTTTATACATTATTTCTACTTCCGGTCTTTTCTGCCCAGTGCGCAGGTAGGGGATCTTAGGCTTAAAAAGGTTGGTGACCACTAGTGTGGAGGATCAGAGGGATCTTGAGGTCCGAGTCCATAGGACGCTCAAAGTAGCTGTGCAGATTGACTCTGTGGTTAAAAGGGCGTATGGTGTATTGGCCTTCATCAATCGTGGAATTGAATTTAGAAGCCGAGAGGTAATGCTGCAGCTATATAGGACCCTGGTCAGACCCCAGCTGGAGTACTGTGCTCAGTTCTGGTCACCTCACTACAGGAAGGATGTGGAAACCGTAGAAAGGATGCAGAGGAGATTTACAATGATGTTGCCTGGATTGGGGAACATGCCTTATGAGAATAGGTTGAGTGAACTCGGCCTTTTCTCCTTGGAGCGACGGAGGATGAGAGGTGACCTGATAGAGTTGTATAAGATGATGAGAGGCATTGATCGTGTGGATAGTCAGAGGCTTTTCCCCAGGGCTGAAATGGTTGCCACAAGAGGGCACAGATTTAAGATGCGGGGGAGTAGGTTCAGAGGAGATGTCAGGGGTAAGTTCTTTACTCAGAGAGTGGTGAGTGTGTGGAATGGGCTGCCAGCAACAAACAAAACAAACCGATGTTCAGCCAATTTCAAAGCTGTGCTAAATTAAAAAGATTACGGTGTTGAGGTAGAGGGCGAATGATGAGCCAGTGTTCAGTTTACTACTCTGTAAGGCTCTGTGGCTGCAGTCTGCAACCATCGGACTCCTGGACTGGCTACATAGCTGTGGACTCATGTTTGGGGATCCTGCCTTTTGTGTTCTGTGTATTTTTCGTTTACTTTTTATTGTTTGCACTATTTGTTCTTTTGTTCGCACATTGGGTGTTTGATGGTCTGTATTGTGTAGGTTTTTTTAGTTGGTTTTATTGTGATTCTTTGTTTTGTGGCTGCCTGCAAGAAGATGTAGATGGTATTCACACCTTGATAATAAATGTACTTTGAACTCGAAGTTTAGTGTAGGTGCATTGTAAAACCCCAGGGAAGGAAGAGAATCTGGGGAAACGGTGGGCGAGTTGTGGATTACAGAAGGGAGTGGAAGGAGAATAAAAGCCTGGTGAGGGGTCTTGGTCTGAAATGTCGACTGTTTGTTCCTTTCCACAGATGCTGCCTGAGCTCTTGAGTTCTTCCAGCATTTTCTGTGTTGCTTTGGATTTCCAGCATCTGCAGAGCCTCTCATGTTTAGAATGAAATGGGTTTAGTGGATGTGGGTGCTTGATGTATGTATTTTAACTTACAACTTTATCAACTTTATTCACCGAATACATTTTCGTGTATTAGGAATTTGTTGTGACGTGTTGGCACAACAAGCAACAGAAAGCATCATTCAACAATTACAAGGAATAAAGTATCATATAAAAATAAAGTTAGAGATTATGTTATGGATACAGAATAAAATGTGCATAAATATAAAAATACCAGCATGTCATATACACAAGAGATTCTGCAGATGCTGGAAATCCAGACTGTCACACAAAATTGCTGGAGGAATGCATCTCTGGAGCCAATGTTTCAGAACAGTGTGTTGGCATGTATATCTGTATATATTTACAATGTATACAGTATTATAAAATATGGTTTGAAGTGTTTACAGTGTAGTGGAATGACTGAGATTACAGATGATATGCCAACGAGCCTGATGCAGTGACTTAAGACTCCATGATGTGGAAACAAGCAGCAATTAGATTTAGACTAGTTTCTGTCATTGGTGATGATATATTGATTAAACACTCAGATCTTGGTAAAGGCAAGTAATGAGAAATGATGAAAGAGCAATGGGTGTTTAACATCAGAGTCTTAAACTCTGATCCTAGGGGTGAGGTTTGACAAAGGAAGGGCAACATTTGGATCAGTGAGCAGAAGCTCACCAATGAGGTTAATTGAAAAACCTCAGGAGTTCTCTCTTTTACCTTAAACACAAGAGATTCTGCAGATGCTGGAAATTCAGAGCAACAGACACAAAATACTGGAGAAACTCAGCAGGACATACAGCATCTATGAAAGCTTATGTTTCAGGACTGGAAAGGAAGGGGGAGAAACCAGGATAAGAAAGTGGGGGAGGAGAAAGAGGATGAGCTAGAAGCTGAGACTTGAAGCCAGGTGCCTGGGAAAGGTAAAAGGTTGGAGAAGGGGATGGACCATAGGAGAAAGGGAAGGAAGAGGGTCACCAGGGCAAGATGATAGGCAGTTATGGAGAAGGGGTAAGAGGTCAGAGTGAAGAGGGTATTTTAAGAAGGAATAGAAGAAAAACAGTTTGTGTGTCTTTCTCTCTTTAATCAGCTACCACAGGGTCAGCTGGTGAATAGTCTATGAGCACAGAAGCCCTAAGGTAAAGATCAAGGTTGTTTAATGTTATTTCCAGTACACAAGTGTAAGGAGAACAAAATAATTGTTACTGCAGCTCCAATGCAGCATGAAAAAAACAGAAGTGAAGAACAGAATAATAATAAACACAATAAATATAAATACATAAGATCACTTATATACATAGATCAATTGTATGTCCGTAAAGCGACTCCAGCCAGGTGACTGATGGGGAAATAATGAAGTAGTGGTGGGTTAGTGATGGAGGTGTTGATCAGCCTTACTGCTTGGGGACAGTAACTGTTTTCAGTCTGGTGGTCCTGGCGTGGATGCTGCATAGTCTCCTCCCAAATGAGAGTGGGACAAACAGTCCATGTGCAGGGTATGTGGGATCCTGCATGGTTTTACTGGCCTTTTTCTGGCACCTTTTTGTATATATGTCCTTGATGGTGGGTAGGCTAGAAGATGTGTTGGGCAGTTTTGACTTCTAGTGGTAGAGCCTTGCTGTCTGTCACAGTGCAGTTACCATACCAAACAGTGATACAGTTTGAATAATTAAAACACAGAGCACTCTGCAAAATTGAGTGTATTGGACTGGATTGTGCTGGTGGCTAGGGGCTTCAGCGCATCTGTAGGAACACTGATACTCCCTTGCAATGAGAAAATGGAAAGATAAACTGCTTCAGTGATGGTGACTGAGGGTCTGAGACCTTATTCAGTTCAATAATTATGATAGCTCTGTGGACTTGGAGGAAAAGAATAATCACACAAGATTCTGCAGATGCAAGAAATCTTGAGTAATACACACAAATGTTGCAGGAACTCAGCGGGTTATGCAGCATTTACAGAGGAGAATAGGCCCGATTGCTTATTCATCTCCAAAAACAAGGGTTAACTCAATGCTTTACTTGTTAATTTTATTTTTAAATTAGTATCATTTTAAATCATTTACTTTTCTGTGAATCGGCTTTAAATGTAAAACTACACTTGATCTTCAACAAGAAGTGGAGCAGGGTGGGTAAGCAGAGCTTTGGCAGCTGTCAAAAGATTTGGGAGCCCTTCAGGGAGTGGAGCTTCCTCACTGCCACTCAGTCCTTATCCACAGATATTTTGGACCTGATTCTGGGTGTGAATTCCAGGCTGAAGATCAGGATCTGGCCTTTTGTTTTCAGGCAACCTGGGCATGAAAAAGGGCTGCCATCTAATGATGTTGTGACCCCACTCAATGTAGTGATGCGCTGGAGCCACAGCTGTTGGCACATTACAGGCATTGGTCATCAGGCAAGTAATATATCAATGTATCCCATAAATGTAATTGTTTTCTACTAAATCTGAAGTCATATCAATACACACACTAATGCAGTGGTCCCCAACCTCCAGGCCGCGAAGCATGCAGGGGCACACAGTAGCCGGCACACACCCAGCACATCTTTAATTAAAAAAAGCTGAAATAAACAAGCTAATTAATTAGGTGCCGCCTGGCACGTAGATGTCGGCCCAGATCAGAGGGAAATCCCCTCTGTCGGTCCAGTATTGGTCCGCAGCCCGGAGGTTGGGGACTACTGCACTAACGTGTTTCCAATACACAATGTTAGAATTGACAAAATGATTGGACACACACTCAGTGCCCATTTTATTAGCAACCTCCTGTATTTAATAAAATATTCACTGAGTATGTGTTCATGGTCTTCTGCTGCTGTAGCCCATCCACTTCAACATTTGACATGTGCATTCAGAGAAGCTCTCCTGCACACCATTATTGTAATGCATGGTTATTTGAGTTACTGTTATCTTCTTCTCGACTTAAACCAGTCTGGTCATTCTCCTCTGACCTCTTTCATATTCAAGATATTTTCAACCACAGAAGAAGTATTCATCAGATGATTTTTTTTTGTTTTTCACACCATTCTCTGTAAATTCTAGAGAGTCCCAGGAGATCAACAGTTTCTGCGATACTCAAGTCACCCTGTCTGGCACCAACAGTAACTCCTCAGTTAAAGTCACTTAGCTGGTTCAGAAGCTTGATGTTTAAAGCGTAATAACCTGATGGTGTGGGACCCAAGGCTCCTGTTCTTCCCAATGGAGGTAGAGAGAAGATAGCATGGCTTGGATAGCGGGGGGAGGGTCCATCTTTGTAGGCAGCTTTACATTGATATTATTGTGTTTCTTTGCATTTATTGTGAATGCCCACAAGAAAGTAAATCTCAGGAGTTTTTCAGCAGCTCAGGCGCAGTAAAGGTCAGTCTCAATCCTACTGAAGGTTGTGAGAGAGAGTGAAAAGGGAGCAGCTTTGGTAAGACCTGTCTTTTCTGGCTGCATAGTTATGGGGAGCAACCACGAGATACAGGAGCAGATGTAGGCCATTTGGCCCATCGGGTCCACTCCGCCATTCAATCATGGGCTGATCCAATTCTTCCAGTCATCCCCACTCCCCTGCCTTCTCTCCATGCCCTTTGTAGCCCTGGTTAATCAAGAACATATCTACCTCTGCCTTAAATGCACCCAGTGACTTGACCCCCACAGCTGCTCATGGCAATAAATTCTGCAGATTTACCGAAGATTGGACTGGGAATATAGAAGCAGCAGCTTCAGATAAGTCTTGGTAATTTTGGTGTCGGAGGCCTAAACTCAGCAACAAATAAAAGAGAGGTAGGGTTAAGTGGAGTGGCCAGTGTCGGACTGTGCCAGTGTTAAAGTGGGAAGAATTTAGGATCAAGCAGAGTGGCCAGTGTCGGGACTGTGCCAGTGTTAAAGTGGGAAGAATTTAGGATCAAGCAGAGTGGCCAGTGTCAGACTGTGCCAGTGTTAAAGTGGGAAGAATTTAGGGTCAAGCGGAGTGGCCAGTGTCGGACTGTGCCAGTGTTAAAGTGGGAAGAATTTAGGGTCAAGCGGAGTGGCCAGTGTCGGACTGTGCCAGTGTTAAAGTGGGAAGAATTTAGGATCAAGCAGAGTGGCCAGTGTCGGACTGTGCCAGTGTTAAAGTGGGAAGAATTTAGGATCAAGCAGAGTGGCCAGTGTCGGACTGTGCCAGTGTTAAAGTGGGAAGAATTTAGGGTCAAGCGGAGTGGCCAGTGTCAGACTGTGCCAGTGTTAAAGTGGGAAGAATTTAGGGTCAAGCGGAGTGGCCAGTGTCGGACTGTGCCAGTGTTAAGGTGGGAAGAATTTGGCTTAACAGGCTTCAGCGACAACAGGTAAGCTTTATTTTTGTAAAGTTTTGATTTTTAGTACGGAGTAGTCAGGATGGAATGCTCCTCCTGTCAGATGTGGGAATTCAGGGTACGTTTTCCCTGATGACTATACCTGCAGGATGTGCGCCCACTTCAGCTTCTGAATGACCAGGTCATGGAACTGGAGCTGGAGTTGGACGGACTCCTGATCAGCTGTGAGCTTAAGAAATTATAGATGAGCCTTCTGAAGAGTGCAGGCGTTGGACAGTAGATGGGTGACCTCGGAGAGGTTAGGGTATTAAACAGTCAGTGCAGGGTTTGCCATTCCCCTCAGAAATAATTCTCTTTGGATATTGCTGGGGTGGGGGGGGGGGGTGAGTTGGAAATGACACATCAGCAGCAGCCAGGCTCGTGGCTCTGAGGCTCAGCAGGAAAGGGTAAAATTAGGCAGTGTGGTAGTTATAGGGATTCAATAGTTAGGGGGACAGAAAGGAGATTCTGTGCCAGGATACTGTTCTGCCTCACTGGTGATAGGATCCTTAATGCATTGGAGGGGTTGCAGAATATTCTCAAGGGGAAGGGGGAGCAGGCCCTGATGGAGTACGTGGCAAGGCTCTGAAAACTTGTGCCAACCAGTTGGTGGGAGTATTCAAGGACATTTTCAACCTCTCACTGGTACAGTCAGAAGTTCCCACCTACAATTATACCAATGCCCAAGAAGAGTACTGTGAGCTGCCTTACTGACTATTGTCCAGTAGCACTCACATCTACAGTGATGCCATGCCGAGAGGTTGGTCATGGCTAAAATGAACTCCTGCCTCAGCAAAGATCTGGACCCATTGTAATTTGCCTATCGCCGTGATAAGTCAGCAGCAGACACAATCTCGTTGGCTCTTCTGATGGCCTTAGGTCATCTGGACAATACGAACACCTATGTCAAGATGCTGTTTGTTGACTATAGCTCAGTATTTAACACCATCAATCCCACAATTCTCATTGAGAAGTTACAAAATTTGGACCTCTGTACCTCTGTCTGCGATTGGATCCTTGACTTCCTAACCGGAAGACCACAATCTGTGTGGATTGCTGATAATAACTCCTCTGTGCTGACGATCAACACTGGTGTACCTCAGGGATGTGTGCTTAGCCCACTATACCCATAAATGCGTGGATAAGTATAGCTCGAGTACCATCTATAAATTTGCTGATAATGCTACCATTGTTGGTAGAAACTCAGATGGAGAAGAGAGGGCATACAGGAGTGAGATATACCAGCTGGTTGAGTGGTGTTACAGCAACAACCTTGTGTTCAACGTTGGGAAGACCAAAGAGATGATTGTGGACTTCAGGAAGGGTAAGATGAGGGAACACAAACCAATCCTCATTAGGGGTTCAGAAGTGGAGAGAGTGAGCAATTTCAAGTTCCTGGGTGTAAGATCCCTGAGGATTGAATCTGGTCTCAACATAGAGATGCAGCTATAAAGAAGACAAGACAGTGTCTAGACTTCATTAGGAGTTTGAGGAGATTTCGTTTGTCACCTAAAATCCTTGAAACCTTCTGCAGATGGACCATAGAGAGCATTGTGACAGGCTGTATCACTGTCTGGTATAGAGATGCTGCTGCACAGGATTGAAAAAGCCACAGAAAGTTGTAAAACTAGTCATCTCCATCTTGGGTACTCGCCTTTGTAGTACCAAGACATCTTCAAGGAGCGGTGCCTCATTGTTACTGTCAGGAAGGAGGTACACACTCAATGGTTCAGGAACAATTTCTATCTTCTCTGCTGTCCAATTCCTTAATGGACATTGAATCCACGAACATTACCTCATTTAAAAAATATTATTTATGTTTTTGCACTATTTTTAATTTAACTATTTAACATATATATGAAACTTACCATAATTGATTTACTTGTTTATTTTTTCTATATTACCATGCACTGTATTGTACGGCTACTAAGCTAACAAATTTCACGACATATGCCAGTGTTATGTCGAGTATAGGCCCAGAACCACGAAATACTCCTCAAATGTTAACTATTTCATTCCTGAAATCATTCACACGAGCATCCTCTGGACCCTCTCTAATGCTAGCTCATCTTTTCTTAGATAAGGGGCCCAAAACTATAGTAACAACAAAGATGTGGTCCGTTGCCCCTTTCACCTTCGACTCTCTCTATACTATATGAATTTCTCCTAGGTGTTCTGTTTTCTTCTTACATGTGCAGGTTCAAAAACAGAATCAAGTTTATTATTACTGACGTTTGTCATGAAATTTGTTGTTTTTGTGGCAGCAGAGTGTTTATGGGTTAATAGATCTTTCAGGAATTTGATGGCAGAGTGGAAGAACTTGTTCCTAAAACACTGAGTGTATTCTTGGAACTGTGCCTCCTCCCTGATGGCAGTAAAGAGGAGGACATGTCCCAATGGTGGGTGTTGCTTTCTTGAGGCATTGTCACCATCACAGAGGTGGCTTAGTCTACAACTCTGCAACCTTTCTCAATCATGTGCATTGGAGCTTCCATACCAGTGAGTGAGAATGCTCTCTGTAGAAATCCACTGGAGTCTAGTCCTAATGAAGTAGAGCCACTAGTGTGTCTTCTTGGTGATTGGGCCCAGGATAGGTTAAAAGGTTACTGTAAATTCCCCTGATATGTAAGTGAGTGGGAGAATCTGGGGGAAGGGGTCATGTTGGGCCCAGGATAGGCTAATAGGTTACTGTAAATTCCCCTGGTATATAACTGAGTGGGAGAAACTGGGAAAAGGGGACAGTTGATGAGGATTTGGGAAAAGTAAATACTAGGTCTAATATAGGATTCATGCAAACAGGTTGCACAGACTTGGGTGAAGAACCCGTTTCTCTCTATAACTCTGACTAAACATTGAAGAATGAAACCCAAATGCAGCTCTACATAATAAAAACAGAAAAAGCAAAGTCAAAAGATTCTTTTTGACCAACTTAATAACTCCTTTGATTTGTTAGTTTGACCTTCATGACTGACTGTAAAAGTTGATAATTAGTTTATTCTCATGGAGGCACAAAAGGTCTGACCATGGCCTACAGTTTTTCCAAGATTTTGGTCTGGCAGTATCATCAAAGGCTTAATGTCCTGCCTTAACTACCCAATGATCAGAGTGAGGGAACTTGAAATCGTTGAACAGTTACCAAGGAAAACATAGCTTCTGGAAGCCAGGAGAGTCCATGTAGAGCCACAAGGGTGTAACTAATGCAGTTAAAGGAGGAAGATCCTGCCAGGAAAACCCTATTGTCTCTTCATTGAAGGCGTGGACCAGAGTTGATGAACTCAATTACAACAAAAATAACCCCTAGACATTTTATATAGTAGAAGTGCTTGACAGTAATTCACAGGAAAGTCATCAACAAAAAAAATTATGCCAATTTAAGGACATGAGATAATAAGGCAGGTGACAAAGACATAAATTCCAAGGGGCATCTTGAAGAAGCAAAGAAAGTAGAGAGCCCAAAAGCTAGCAGAGAGATTTCATCAGAATCAGAATCAGGGTTACTTCCACTGACGTATTTTGTGAAATGTTTTGCACTGTGGGAGCAGTACAGTGCAGGCAAAACAAATTACTGTAAATTACAATAAATGGTACAAAAGAGGAGTAGGGAGGTTGTGTTCATGGGTTCATACTCTGTTCAGGAATCTGAAGGTGGAGGAGAAAAAGCTGTTCCTACAATTGAGTGTACGACTTCAGGCTCCTGTACCTCCTCCCTAATGGTGGTAATGAGGAGAAGGCATGTCCAGGTGATGAGGTTCCTCAGTGATGGATGCTGCCTTCTTGAGCATCACATCAATGCTAGGAAGTCTTGTCGCTATAATGGAACTCGATGAGTCTATGTCCCTCTTGTAGCCTTTTACAATCCCTCGTAATACCAGGCTATGATACAACCAGTTAGGATGCTCTCCAAGGCACATCTGGAGAAATTTGCTAGACTCTTTGATGATATACCAAATCTCCTCAGACTCCTAATGAAATACAGCCACTGGCCTTCTTCATGATTGGATCAGCTGGTGAAGGTGCAGTCACTCATGTCTGAGCACACATTTCCCAGAAGAATGGAAGACTTTTCAAAATAGGGAGAAGATAAACCAAGCAGCCGTTTGAAAGTAATGTTTTAAAACTGCGGCATTAGTTAAATTGGAAGTATTGTATGTGTGCAAGTGAAGTAAGTAATGAATTATTAAATAAATGATCCACCTTTTATTGCCTGAAGACTACATTATCAAAGAGACCTCCTAGTGCCTAGACAAAGTCTTCAAAAAGGTAGGATGAAATTTACGTTCACTGATAGCTCAGGACTATACATCTTCAAGCAGTTAGCATGACATTATTAGAGTTTGGAGTTAACTCCGGCACTGCCTATACGGTTTTCCCCCTGACAGCATGGGTTTCCTCCTTGGGCCCCGCTTTCTTCCCAGAGTCCAGAGACATACTGAGTAGGTTGAATGGTCATTAGAAATCGACCTTTGGGTTGAATATAGGGGGGTTTTTGGGCTCCTGGGCTTCACGGGTGGCTTTTAGCTACTAAGCATGGCAGAACCATTTCTACTGATAGGAGAAGGGGCAAAGGAGGGCTAATGGTGCCATAAAAAGCAGTCACTTCAGGCAGATGGGGCTCATCAACTGTGGTTGGCAGCTCATCTCTGATCTCAAACTTCCACTGCCTCGCAGTATACTCAGTCATGGGGAAGGCTATGAGAACAAACACCACAGAAAAATCCAGATCTGTAGTCCCTAAAGAATCCCAGGGTTGACTGGCAGCTCCTGTGATGCTGCTGGTACTAAACTGTATTTCTTCAAATACCGATAAACATTCCAAACTTGTGTTGGATCAATCAGCTGTGTGGAGAGGGGGCATCTACTGCCCTGGTTTGCATATCAACTTCCTGCTAGGGCGCAAAATCCATGGTTAATGCTGACCAATGGAGGCCAACAGGCATCCCACATTGCCCAGTCATAAACAGAGGTAGGAATACCTCTAAATTAATAAAAGAGCTTTGCTGTAGTTGAAAAGACAGTGATGCTTTTCTGTTGATTCCATATTAGTGGAATTGGGAGAGTGGATGATGGGAACCTCCTGTGTTCTGTACTCTGGGAAAAATTCTGAACTTAAGACAATAATGGGGAAATCTTAGCAAGGAGAAACACACACAAGATGCTGGAGGAACTCAGCTCAAGCAGCATCTATGGAGGGAAATGAACAGTTGATATTTTGGACCAAGGAGTGGATAGGAAAGGGGAAAGGGAAGAAGCCCGAATGAGAAGGTGGGAGGAGGGGAAGGAGTACAAGCTGACAATGTTAGGAAGGTATTACTTATCAAAAAGACCAGGGTACATGTGAGGAAAACATTTCTTCACATTAATCTCAGGAAAGACCTTGCATATAACAACACAATGTATGTTCAGTGGCCACTTTATTAGGTACCCCCTACACTGAATAAAGTGGCTACTGAGTGTATGTTTATGGTCTTCTGTTGCTGTAGCCCATCTACTTTAAGGTTCAATATGGTGTTGTAAGTTCAGAGACGCTCTTGGGCATACCACTGTCAAAACACGAGGTTATTTGAGTTACTCTTGCCTTCCTGTCGGCTTGAACCAGTCTGACCGTTCTCCTCTGACATCTCTCATTGAAAAGGTATTTTGCTCACAGAACTGCTGCATCTGTATGTTCTTTTGTTTCTTGCACCATTCTCTGTAAATTCTAGAGATTGCTGTGTGGAAAATCCCATGAGAACAGCAGTTTCTGAGATAATCAAACCACCCCATCTGGCACCAACAATCATTCAAGGTCATTTAGATCACATTGCTTCCTCACTCTGATGTTTGGTTTAAAGACCAGCTGAGCCCCTTGACCATGTCTGCCTGCTTTTATGCATTGAGATGCTGCTTTGCAATCGGCTGATTTGATATTTGCATTAAGGAGCAGATGTACAGGCATACCTAATTAAGTAACCACCCAGTGTTCATCTTGGATTTTATGATCTATTAGCCAGTGGCTTGCAAGAGGAGATTCCATCCCTGCCCAGATTTTCCTGCTAGGCAAAAACAAACAAATATTTGGGGATCAGGGGCTGGGAATCCCCATGCAAGGCTTATTGAGAAAGTAAGGAGGCATGGGATCCAAGGGGACATTGCTTTGTGGATCGAGAACTGGCTTACCCACAGTAAACCAGTGTGGTTGTAGACAGGTCATGTTCTACATGGAGCTTGGTCACCAGTGGTGTGCCTCAGGGATCTGTTCTGGGACCCTCATTCTTCGTGACTTTTATAAATGACCTGGATGAGGAAGTGGAGGGATGGGTTAGTAAGTTTGTTTCTGACACAAAGGTTGGAGGGTTGTGGATAGTGTGGAGAGCTGTCAGAGGTTACAGCAGGACATTGATAGGATGCAAAACTGGGCTGAGAAGTGGCAGTTGGAGTTCAACCCAGATAAGTGAGAAGTGGTTCATTTTGGTAGGTCAAATATGATGGCAGAATATAGTATTAATGGTAAGACTCTTGGCAGTGCGGAGGATCAGAGGGATCTTGGGGTCCGAGTCCATAGGATGCTCAAAGCAGCTGCACAAGTTGACTCAGGGGTTAAGAAGGTGTACAGTGTATTGGCCTTCATCAATCATGGAATTGAATTTAGGAGCCAAGGGGTAATGTTGTAGCTATATAGGACCCTGGTCAGAACCCACTTGGAGTACTGTGCTTAGTTCTGGTCACCTCACTACAGGGAGGATGCGGAAGCCATAGAAAGGGTGCAGAGGAGATTTACAAGGATGCTGCCTGGATTGGGAAGCATGCCTAATGAGAATAGGTTGAGTGAACTTGGCCTTTTCTCCATGGAGTGACGGAGGATGAGAGGTGACCTGATAGAGGTGTATAAGATGATGAGAGGCATTGATTGTGTGGATAGTCAGAGGTTTTTTCCCAGGGCTGAAATGGCTGCCACAAGAGGACACAGGTTTAAGGTGCTGGGGAATAGGTACAGAGGAGGCTAAGGTAAGTCAGGGGTAAGTTTTTTACTCAGAGAGTGGTGAGTGTGTGGAATGGGCTGCTGGCAACAGTGGTGGAGGTGGATACGATAGAGTCTTGTAAGAGACTTTTAGATAGGTACATGGAGCTTAGTAAAATAAAGGGCTATAGGTAAGCCTAGTAATTTCTGAGGTAGGGACATGTTTGGCACAACCTTGTGGGCCAAAGGGCCTGTATTGTGCTGTGGGTTTTCTATGTTTCTATGACTCCTGTGGGAATTCACTGTTCCTTTTCAGTACTTAGGGTAAGCTCTGGATGGACTTAAATTTAAATCCAAACATTCAATAGGGAGAGAGTGCTACATTTTCAGAGGTGTTATCTTTCTAACAGAACATTAAACTAATCCTGCATCTGTTTCTTTTAAGTAGACATTAAAAAAAATACTGTGGTGCTGGTTCAAAGGCTGTTGTATTCAGAGTCTTAGCCAATATTTAAACCTTTATCTGCTGCGGTAAAACAGATTATCTGTTCTCTATCACATTAGTGTTTGCAGGAATTTGCCATGTGGATATCGGCTGTCATCTTTTCAACATTAAAACAGAGAAAGCACATCAACATCTACATCATTAATTATCAAAAGTTGCAGAGGGTTGTTAACTCAGCCACCCCCATCATGGGCACCAGCCTCTCCAGCATTCAGGAGGTGATGCCTCAAAATGCAACATCATCAACATTGACCCCTCACCACCCAGGACATGCTCTCTTCTTGTTACTATTATCAGGAAGGAGGTACAGAAGCTTGAAGAGACATACTCAAATGTTTCAGGACCAGCTTCTTCCCCTCCATTTCTGAATGGACAACGAACCCACGAACACTATCACACTAGTATTTCTCTCAATTTTTGCACTACCTATTTAATTCATGCGCACACACACACACACACACACACACACACACAAACACACACACACACACACACACACACACACACACACACACACACACACACACACACAATTCTTACTGTAATTTCTAGTCTTTTATTGTTCTGTATTGCATGTAATGTTGCTGCAAAACATCAAATTTCAGTATATCCGGCAGTGATAGTAAACCTGATTCTGGTTTTGACCAACTGCTCGGGGTTAAACCTGAGATAGAGAAAAGCTCTTTATAGATGTACTCCTTTCAATGATCTTGTATTTTAACCCTTTGTATAATAGGTTCTAACTGATTAGCAAGTTAGGACTCCTTCTGTGACAGAAGAAGTTACAGTCAGTGCTGTATCTCTAAAAATATGGATAAATAAAAGAAGATGCAAACTTGAACATTGTCCTGAGGTCAGGCTAGAACCCTGTCACCAGGGGCGTGAGGCTTCATTCTTGTGTCCTTATATGGTTGGGATCCATGGGTAACTGACCCTTTATAACAGAAATATGGTGTCTGTTAGTGAGTCACTATCCCTTTACATTAGGAATGTAGTGTCCATTAGTGAGTGACCATCCTTGTAACTGATAAATACAGTGGTTATTAGTGAGTGACCATCTGTTCCAACAAGGGTGGATTTTCCTGTCAGAAGACTGTTCCAAAAAGAGTCAGTAACATCATGAAGGATCCCACCCACCCTGCTCATGAACTGTTTGTCCCACTCCCATCAGGAAGGAGGCCATGTAGCAGCCTTGCCAGGGCCAGCAGACTCAAAAACGGTATTTTTCCCAAGCAGTAAGGCTGATCAACTCCTCCACCTACTGATCCACAACTCCACACCCCTCACCACTACCTTATCGTTTGCTATCTGAGTCATCTTACGTACAGACACTCCTGTGCCTAGCACTGCTTTATGGATACGCAATCAATCTATGTGTATAAGCTATCTTATATATTTATATTTATTGTAATTTTTATTATTGTATTCATTGTCTTAGGGTGTTTTTTAATATTTTGCTTTGGATATGTTGCATTCAGAAGGAGGAAACCAGAGGTCGGTGAGTCAGTCCTCATTGGGGGACTCAGAGGTCGTCCTCAGTGTTATCATCTCAGAGGACTGCCCTGGGCCCCACGTGCAAATGCAATTATGAAAGAAGCATGACAGCACCCCTACTTCCTTAGAAGTTTGTGAAGATTCGGCATGAGATCTAGAGCTTTGGCAAGTGTCTATAGATGTGGACAGAATATTCACTGGCTGCATCGCAGTCTGATATAGAAAGACCAATGCCCTTGTACAGAAAATCCTACAAAAAATAATGGATATGGCCCAGTCCCTCACAGGGAAACACCTCCCCACCATTTACACAAAATGTTGTTGCAAGAAAGCAGCGTTCATCATCAGTGACCCCCACTACCCAGGTCATGCTCTCTTTTCGCAGCCGCCATCAGGAAGTAGGTACAAGAGTCAGGACTCACACTGCCAGGTTCAGGAAGAGTTATTACCCCTCAACCATCAGGCTCTTGAACCAGAGAGGATAAATTCACTCAATGTCACTTGCCCCATCAGTGAACTGTTCCCACAACATAGGGACTCACTTTCAAGGACTCTTCATCTCATATTTTCAATATTTATTGCTTATTTATTATTATTATTATTTACTTTTTCTCAGCTCAGTTTCAGTTACTATTATTATTATTATTATTATTTTATTCATTATTTCTCATTATTTATTTATTTATCTTCTCAACTCAAGCTGGTAAAACTTAATTTGTGGTCATATCCAAGCACACTCATTTGTCAATTGTTAGGAACTTTTGGACAATTCTTGTCATGTTTAGTATTAAATAAGTTGTCCTTGCTTGCTTATCCTGTATTATTATATCCAGACAGTAATTATGGATTGTCCTATCCGTAATAACTAATCAGTTATAATATAATCTGTGGTATTCTGACTCTAAAACTCGAGCAGGCTTGTATTTATAGTAAGATGTGATCTTATTTATGAGATTGTATTTTAAAACAAGATTTTGATGAATGATGTTTGCCATTTGTTTTTTGCCTGTGTAAGTAATCAGATTGTGTTAAACTGCTACAGATTCCGGGAAAGTGTTGGATTGGTTTTGGATTTCTTGGCATTTTGTATTTTATTATCTTAAATTTGTTGGTCTTTTATTATGTATATTTTATATTTTTGTGTTAATAATCTGGACCTTTTTTTGTATTTGCGCAGCTGATTGTCTTTTGCCTACTGGCAGTCCACCATGTTTGTATGGTCTTTCATTGATTTTATTATGGTTATTAGTTAATTGAGTATGACCACAAGAAAATTAATCTCAGTGATGCATATGCTGACACACAGTATATGTACTTTTATTTTGAACTATAAACTTTGAACCTTGGATCCAGAATAACAATTATTTGGTTCTCCTTTACACTTATGTGCCAGATATGACATTAAAGAATCTAGAATCTTGAATTTTAAATCTACAGTCTTGAATATTCGAACAGGGAGCATTATTGAGTAAAAATAATAATAAAAATATAAAGACAAGTCCTGATCAAGAGTCTCGGTCTGAAACATTGACTGTTAATCTTTATCTTGACCTGTTGAGTTCCTCCAACATTTTGTGTGTATTAATAACTAAGTATAAGCTGTCATGATCCCTTTAAGAAGGAAATCCCATTTTCAATAATGTATTACTTGAAATCCTGTTCCCTTAGCTCTCCTTTATTTTCCTTTCTCTGTCATTATCCAAAAGGAAGTCGAGCAATTTCCTTCTTCCTCTGTGCCTGTCCTTTGCCATTATTTCTCAGGGCTAGTGTGATCAGTGTAATTTCCCTTTGTCTTCAGCTGTTTTACTGTCTTTATGTTGATCTATGGATCCTGGGCTTGAGCATTCACTTGGGAAGGTCAGGTCAGAGCATTGACAACAGAGAGCCAGGTTTTCACATTGACCTGCTCTATGTAGATTATTGCTTGGTTTACAGTGTACAAAAGCACACATTTATTATCAATGTACATGCATGTCACCATATATGTCATGTTTTGTAACTCCAAAGTATTAAACTAATCCAAAGGAAAACATTAGGGCTGAGCGATGCGAGTCTTAGTTTGTGTTTCCTTTAAGTGAAGTGCGCATGTATCACGTGCTGGAGTCATGATGTATGAAATTCACATATTTTTATGTATAACACATAACGAATTATTTAAGCAACTAAAATGCTTAATCAACATATTTACAATATTATTCAAATACTACTGAAATATTAAATACACAACACTCCACCCTGCTTACCTATAAACTCCAACTCAATAGAATGCATCTCAACTACATACACAGTGCAACTACATAATGCAACCACTATACAGACATCCACAGCATAGTAAATTATAATTTGTCCCATTGAAGCCTAAAGATTTAATCACTGTGGAGGATTTCTTACTCCTGTGGGAAAATGTCTTTCCTGACAAGGGAGGTCACTTTGCTTGACGTGTTACGTGTGGCTGTGAAACTATCTCAGCTTCTGAGGCCTTCTATGTGATTGTTGTAGGCGTTGACTGGGAGACTGAATGAAGTGATTCTGACAGCGATAGTCACCTTTCTTGACCTTTCTTTCTCTTCTTCAAGTTTGTGCATCTTGATCTTGGGAAGGTGCACTTAGTTCTCCAGAGTATTCTCTTGTTAATCCTCCTATTGCTTCCTTTACGATCTGATCTCTGCTCTTGGCTTCTTCATTCACAACATCATCTGACAAATCCTTTGTTTTCATATCTCCTTCATTTTAGGCCTTCCACTTATCCAGCTGGATTTTGGTCTTTGCATCTACGTTTACAAGCAGCTTTTTATTTCCCACTTGCAGTTCATGCAATAACCTTAAAGCACACAGAATAGATTCTAGTTCTTTATTCTTAAAAAAACCAAATGCCTGCAACATTCCTGAAGTTCGTTGAACTCTTTTCCAGCTTAAAACAAAGTCACATTTCAAAACGAACTGCCTAATTATCAAATCAGAAGCTTACTCAGATATGTTTGCTACAAACGCAGCTGTAGTCAGACCACTGCTTCCATCACCTTCACAATTCCTCTGAGCAGCATGGTTCTTCCTTAGTCTAACGTGATTTCCAACCAGAGAACAGCACCCATTTGCCCTCTATTGGGCAGAAACAGTTCATGGTATACAGCATGGAGACAATGGTGGCATCATCCAGCACCCTTCGTAATTCACTTTCAGTTGTCTCTATTACAGTGGATGTGGCATGCAAATGGCGGAGGAATCTCCAATTAAATTATAGTTGTCTCAGCCACTCATATCCTCACAATCTTGGTCCTCCTGTTTTTACCACATAGAAGCTCAAATTGGCTTGTTGGTTGTTGAATTTCACTGTTATGGATGTCATTTTTAAAGAGTTATCTTTTCTCCCATATAAATTCTTAGTTGTATATCTGCTGCCTTCAGTTTAGTATCTCTGAAATGCCACTCAAACTCATTTTGTGGAATAGAAACATAGAAAACCTCTAGCACGATACAGGCCCTTTTGCCAACAAAGCTGTGCTGAACATGTCCAACCTTAGAAATTAACAAGAGTTAGCCATAGCCCTCTATTTTTCTAAGCTCCATGTACCTATCCAGGAGTCTCTTAGAAGACCCTATCGTATCCGCCTCCACCACCACTGTTGGCTGCCCATTTCATGCACTCACCACTCTGTGTAAAAAACTTACCCCTGACATCTCCTCTGTACCTGCTTCCAAACACCTTAAAACTGTGCCCTCCCGTGCTAGCCAATTCAGCCCTGGGAAAAAGCCTCTGACTATCCACACGATCAATGCCTCTCATCATCTTATACACCTCTATCAGGTCACCTCTCACTCTCTGTCGCTCCAAGGAGAAAAGGCTGAGCTCACTCAACCTATTCTCATAAGGCATGCTCCCCAAAGCAGGCAACATCCTTGTAAATCTCCTAAGCACCCTTTCTACAGTTTCCACATCCTTCCTGTACTGAGGCAACCAGAACTGAGCACAGTACTCCAAGTGGGGTCTGACCAGGGTCCTATATAGCTGCAACATTACCTCTCGGCTCCTAAACTCAATCCCATGATTGATGAAGGCCAATGCACTGTATGCCTTCTTAACCACAGAGTCAACCTGCACAGCAGCTTTGAGTGTCCCATGGACTCAGACCCCAAGATCCCTCTGATCCTCCACACTTCTAAGAGTCTCCCCATCAATACTATATTCTGCCATCATATTTGACCTACCAAAATGAACCACTTCACACTTATCTGGGTTGAACTCCATCTGCCACCTCTTAGCCCAGTTTTGTATCCTATCAATGTCCCGCTGTAACCTCTGACAGCCCTCCACACTATCCACAACACCTCCAACCTTTGTGTCATCAGCAAATTTACTAACCCATCTCTCCACTTCCTCATCCAGGTCATTTATAAAAATCACGAAGAGTAAGGGTCCCAGAACAGATTCCTGAGGCACACCACTGGTCACTGACCTCCATGCAAAATATGACTCCTCTACAACCACTCTTTGCCTTCTGTGGGGAAGACAGTTCTGGATCCACAAAGCAATGCCCCCTTTGATCCCATGCGTCCTTATTTTCTCAATAAGCCTTGCATGGGGTACCTTATCAAATGCCTTGCTGAAACATACACTACATCTACTGCTTTACCCTCATCAACGTGTTAAGTCACATCCTCAAAAAATTCAATCAGGCTTGTAAGGTATGACCTGCCTTTGACAAAGCCATGCTGACTATTCCTAATCATATTAAACCTCTCCAAATGTTCATAAATCTTGCCTCTCAGGATCTTCTCCATCAACTTACCAACCACTGAGGTAAGACTCACTGGTCTATAATTTCCTGGGTTATCTCTACTCACTTTCTTGAATAAGGGAACAACATCCACAACCCTCCAATCCTCTGGAACCTCTCCCGTCCCCATTGATGATGCAAAGATCATTGCCCGAGGCTCAGCAATCTCCTCCCTCGCCTCCCACAATAGCCTGGGGTACATCTCATCTGGTCCCAGCAACTTATCCAACTTGATACTTTCCAAAAGCTCCAGCACATCCTCTTCCTTCATATCTACATGCTCAATCTTTTCAGTCCGCTGTAAGTCATCCCTACAATCGCCAAGATCCTTTTCCGTAGTGAATATTGTCAAGTCTAGTCAAGTCACTTTTTATTGTAATTTCGACCATAACTGCTGGTACAGTACACAGTAAAAACTAAACAACATTCCTCCAGGACCCTGGTGCTACATGAAACAACACAAAACTACACTAGACTACATAAGAACAGCACAGAAAAAAACTGCGCTAGACTACATACCTACCCAGGACTGCATAAAGTGCACAAAACAGTGCAGGCATTACAATAAATAATAAACAAGACAATAGGCACAGCAGAGGGCAGTAAGTTGGTGTCAGTCCAGACTCTGGGTATTGAGGAGTGTGATGGCTTGGGGGTAGAAACTGTTACAATGTCTGGTCGTGAGAGCCTGAATGCTCCAGTGTCTTTTCCCAGATGGCAGGAGGGAGAAGAGTTTGTATGAGGGGTGCGTGGTGTCCTTCGTAATGTTGTTTGCTTTGCGGATGCAGCGTGTAGTGTAAATGTCTGTAATGTCGGGAAGAGAGACCCCGAGGATCTTCTCAGCTGACCTCACTATCCGCTGCAGGGTCTTGCGATCCGAGATGGTGCAGATTCCAAACCAGGCAGTGATGCAGCTGCTCAGGATGCTTTCAAAACAGCCTCAGTAGAATGTGATGAGGATGGGGGGGGGGGGAGGGGGAAGATGGACTTTCCTCAGCCTTTGCAGAAAGTAGAGACGCTGCTGGGCTTTCTTGGCTATGGAGCTGGTGTTGAGGGACCAGGTGAGATTCTCCGTCAGGTGAACACCAAGAAATTTGATGCTCTTAACGATCTCAATGGAGGAGCCGTCAATATTCAGCGGGGAGTGGTCACTCCGTGCCCTCTTGAAGTCAACAACCATCTCTTTTGTTTTGTTCACATTCAGAGACAGGTTGTTGGCTCTGCACCAGTCCGTTAGCCGCTGCACCTCCTCTCTGTAAGCTGACTTGTTGTTCTTGCTGATGAGACCCACCACGGTCGTGTCATCGGGAAACTTGATGATGTGGTTCGATCTGTGTGTTGCAGCACAGTCATGGGTCAGCAGAGTGAACAGCAGTGGACTGAGCACACAGCCCTGGGGGGCCCCCATGCTCAGTGTGATGGTGTTGGAGATGCTGCTCCCGATCCAGACTGACTGAGATCACCCAGTCAGGAAGTCTAGGATCCAGTTGCAGAGGGAGGTGTTCAGGCCCAGTAGGCTCAGCTTTCCAATCAGTTTCTGAGGGATGATTGTGTTGAATGCTGAACTGAAGTCTATGAATAGCATCCGAACGTACGTGTCTTTATTGTCCAGGTGGGTTAGGGCCAGGTGGAGGGTGGTGGCAATGGCGTCATCTGTTGAGCAGTTGGGACGGTACACAAACTGCAGGGGGTCCAGTGAGGGGGGCAGCAGGGTCTTGATATGCCTCATGACGAGCCTCTCGAAACACTTCATGAAGATGGATGTGAGTGCAATGGGATGGTTGTCATTGAGGCAGGACACTGAAGACTTCTTCAGCACAGGGATGATGGTGGCGGACTTGAAGCACATTGGAACAGTGGCGCTGCTCAGGGAGATGTTGAAGATGTCAGTGAGAACATCTGCTAGCTAGTCTACACATCCTCTGAGCACTCTACAGGGATGTTGTCTGGTCCAGCAGCCTTCCGTGGGTTGATCCTGCACAGGGTTCTTCTCACATCGGCCACCGTGAGACACAGCTCCTGGTCATTTGGAGGAGGGGTGGACTTCCTCACCGCCACATCATTTTCCACCTCAAAACGAGCGTAGAAGTTGTTCAGCTCACCTGGGAGGGAGGCATCACCCGCACAGTCAAGTGATGTTGTCTTGTAATTGGTGATATCCTGGATGCCCTTCCACATGCGTCGCGAGTTGCCGTTGCCTTGAAAGTGGCTGTGGATTCGTTGGGCGTGTGCACAATTTGCCCCTCTGATGGCTCGGGACAGTTTGGCCTTTGCTGTTGTTAGGGCTGCCTTGTTGCCTGCTCTGAATGCAGAGTCACGGGTCCTCAGCAGCGCACGCACCTCCGCGGCCATCCATGGCTTCTGGTTATCGCGTGTAGTGATGGTCTTGGACAGAGTAACATCATCAATGCACTTGCTGAAGTAGCTGGTCATTAGCAAGCTAATGTACTCCTCTAAGTTGGTAGAGTTGCCATCAGTTGCAGCCTCCCTGAACATGTGCCAGTCAGTGTGCTCAAAGCAGTCTTGAAGAGCAGAAATGGCTCCTGCTGGACTGGTCTGGAGTGCCTGATGAGTGGCCTGTATGCTCGGATTAACATAGCAGAGATGTGGTCTGAGTAACCGAGGTGGGGACAAAGTATTCTTTAAATACCTCTGCTATTTCCTTTGGTTCCATACACACTTTTCCACTGTCACACTTGATTGGTCCTATTCTTTCACATCTTATCCTCTTGCTCTTCACATACTTGTAGAATGCCTTGGGGTTTTCCTTAATCCTGCCCGCCAAGGCCTTCTCATGGCCCCTTCTGGTTCTTGTAATTTCATTCTTAAGCTCCTCCCTGTTAGCCTTATAATCTCCTAGATCTCTATCATTCCCTAGTTTTTGAACCTTTTGTAAGCTCTTCATTTCTTCTTGACTAGACTTACAACAGCCTTTGTAAACCATGGTTCCTGTACCCTACCATCCTCTCCCTGTCTCATTGGAACTATGCAGAACTTCATGCAAGTATCTTCTGAGCATTTGCTACATTTCTTCCATACATTTCCCTGAGAAGATCCGTTTCCAATTTATGCTTCAGAGTTCCTGCCTAATAGCCTCATATTTCCCCTTACTCCAATTAAACACTTTACAAACTTGTCGGTTCCTATCCCTTTCCAAAGCTATCATATAGAATTGTGATCACTATCTCCAAAATGCTCTCCCACTGAGAGATCTGACACCGCATTAGGGTTAGGATCTGACACCTGACCAGATCATTTCCCAATACCAGATCAAGTACAGCCTCTCCTCTCATAGGCTTATCTACATAATGTGTCAGAAAACCTTTCTGAACACACCTAACAAACTCCACCCCATCTAAACCCCTCACTCTAGGGAGATGCCAATCGATATTTGGGAAATTAAAATCTCCCTCCACAACAACTTTGTCATTATTACACCTTTCCAGAATCTGTCTCCCTTTATGCTCCTTGATATCCCTGTTACTACTGGGTGGTCTATAAAAAACACCCAGTAGAGTTATTGACCTCTTCCTGTTCCTAACTTCCATCCACAGAGACTCCATAGACAATCCCTCCATGTCTTCCTCCTCTTCTGCAGCCATGACACTATCTCTGAACAACAGTGCCACACCCCCACCTCTTTTGCCTCCCTCCCTGTCCTTTCTGAAATATCTAAAGCCTGGCACTTGAAGTAACCATTCCTATCCCTGAGCCATCCAGGTCTCTGTAATGGCCACCACATCATAGCTCCAAGTACTGATCCGCGCTCTAAGCTCAACTGCTTTGTTCATGATACTCCTTTGCATTAAAATAGACACATCTCAAATCATTGGTCAGAGTACATCACCTGTCTATTCCTTCTCTCGCACTGTCTCCAAGTTTTCACTATTTGTGAGCCAAATGCCTCTTCCTCTGTCTCTTCAGTTTGGTTCCCTCCCCCCAGTAATTCTAGTTTAAACTCTCCCCAGTAGCCTTAGCAAACCTCCTCGCCAGGATATTGGTCCCCCTGGGATTCAAGTGCAACCCGTCCTTTTCGTACAGGTCACACCTGCCCCAGAAGGGGTTCCACTGATCCAGAAATCTGAATCCCTGCCCCCTGTTCCAATCCCTCAGTCACGCATTTATCCTCCACTCTATTCCTATACTCAGTGACTCGTGGCACAGGCAGTAATCCCGAGATTACTACCTTTGTGTTCCTGCTTCTCAACTTCCTTCCTAACTCCCTGTAGTCTGTCTTCAGGTCTTCCTTCCCTTTCCTACCTATGTCATTGGTACCAATATGTACCACAACCTCTGGCTGTTCTCCTTCCCACCTCATGATATTGTGGATGCGATCAGAACCATCCCAGATCCTGGCACCTGGGAGGCAAACTACCATCCGTGTTTCTTTCCTGCGTCCACAGAATCGCCTGTCTGACTCCCTAACTATAGAGTCCCCTATCACTGCTGCTATCCTCTTCTTTTCCCTACCCTTCTGAGCCACAGGGCCAGACTCTGTGCCAGAGGCATGGCCACTGTTGCTTCCCCCAAGTGGACCGTCCCCCCCAACTGTACTCAACAGGAATACTTATTGTTAAGGGGGACAGCCACAGGGGTACTCTCGAGCCTCTGACTCCTGCCCTTCATCCTCCTGACTGTTACTCATTTATCTCTCTCCCCAGGTCCAGGTGTGACCACCTGCCTATAGCTCCTCTCTATCACCTCCTCACTCTCCCTGACCTGAAGAAGGTCATCGAGCTGCATCTCCAGTTCCCTAATGTGGTCCCTAAGGAGCTGTAACCCAAAGCACCTGACGCAGATGTGGTTGTCCAGGAGGCTGGGAGCTTCCAGGACTTCCCACATTTGACACCAAGCACAGAACACCAGTCTCAAACACATTTCTTGTCTGTATTCTAATGCCTCGACCAGTTAATGCCTAAGCCTGGCTGAGCCAAAGCCTTCCTACTCTGTCTCTGACACCCGCTTTATAAAGCTGTCTCCTCTTTAACACTTCTCACTGTTCTATCTAGCTGATGTCCATGTGCTTGTGCAGTCGTGCCCTGATCAAACTACTGAAGAAATAACCCGTTGACCGAATGACTGAAAAATAAGAATGACTGAAACCGTTGAGCCATTGTCCAATTCCATTTTAATTAATTTGCTGTTCATTTCTCACGTAAGCCATATTACTTGTCTCTTGTTAGTTTTTACATTGTGAATCGCAAGGTTACTCAGTCTTGTTTCACTCTCATCATTATCTGAATTTTCATCAACAATATGCAAATTAGTGTTCTTTTTGATATTGCAGTCCTTTAAAGGCAATCTCTTCAATTCAGCCACGTCTGCAATAATGGACTCCCATTCCTTTTGATTCTGGTTTTGAAACCTAAAGCATTCTGAAATCAACAATGGCTTGGAGTTTTAATGTTCCTGCATTACAACCATGATATCAACAAAACTACCTTTAGCTGGTTTGTTTGGAGCAGATAAACTTTGAAGCAAACTGTATGCCTTTAAACCCAATGCACTCAGCAAAATTAGTACTTTTTTCTCATTGGCTATTTAACTTGCTTTATAATATTGCTCAATCTGTTCGGTATACTAAATCCAGTTTTCCATTGTGTAATCAAATCTTTCCCATGTAGCAGTCATTTCTGCTCTTTTTATTTATGATTATTATCACCCAGTTTTCACTGTTTATGAACTCATAAATTCTTTCTTTTACTGTCTTTATTTAACTCAATTGCCTCTGCACATGCAGTGCTTTTTTAAAAGACTCAGCCATTTCTCACTGTGTTTTTCTTTAACTTGAACATCTCTCTGCATTTCAACAGGATGGTAACCATCTTAGGTTCGTTTTAAAGATACCTTGTCACCACTGTTATATTTTGTAACTCCAAAGCATAAAATTAATTGAAAGAAAAAGAAATGCCAGTTTAACTTGTTTTTACTTTAATTGAGGTGTGCACAAATCATGTGGTAGCATTATGATGCAGGCAATTCACATATTTTTACATGTAACCCATAGTGAATTATTTAAACAAATCAAGAATACTTAATTAACAACATGTTTACAATATTACTCAAATCCTACTGATCTATCTACTTCTGCACTTCTTGGTTCTGCACTCCCTAGAAGTTTGTCTAGACTAATTGCTAATCCTCTTGTTAGACATACTTTGCGAATATGGGCCCAGTTTAGGAAATTTTATGGTTTTTATGGTTTCTCCCTTTCTAGTCCTATCTTACATAATCACCTTTTTCTACCTACTATATATGATTCAACATTCTATGATTGGTATAGAAAGGGTATTAGACATTTTGAAGATCTTTTTATTGATAATCACTTCGCATCTTTTCAACAGCTCTCTGCTAAGTTCAATCTGCCTAATGCCCATTTCTTTAGATATGTCCAAATCAGACACTTTATCAATCCTTTAATTCCCAACTTCCCTGAAATGCCCGAGAAAAATGCTATGGATTTCTTTCTTTCTATTAATCCACTGGGTAAAGGCTTAATATCCTTTATCCGTGATAAATTAGTATCCTCACGGCGTGCCCCTGTGGATAAAATCAGAATGGCTTGGGAGCATGACTTAAATATCCCTTTATCTGATGAGATTTGGGACTCGATTCTCAAATCGGTTAATTCAACCTCTCTCTCTGTTCGCCACTGCCTTTTACAGTTTAAGATTGTTCATAGAGCCCATATGTCCAAATCTAAATTATCTCAATTTTACCCTAATATTAGTACTCTTTGTGATAAATGCAAAAGTGGTGAGGCTTCTCTTATTCATATGTACTGGACCTGTCCTAGCTTAGAGAGATTTTGGAAAGATGTTTCTATAACCTTATCCTGTATTCTGAATCACCACTTAGAACCTAACCCTTTAATTGCTCTGTTTGGTTTCTTGGGTGAGACGGATATATGCTTGAGTTTGACTAAATGTCAAATATTATCTTTTGCTTCTCTCCTGGCTAGACGTTTAATCCTCCTTAGATGGAGAGATGTTGCCCCGCCCATGCATGCTCAATGGCTTAACAATATCATGTCCTGCTTAGACCTTGAAAAAATCCATTATTCAATTCTTAATTCGGATATAAAGTTTCATAAGGTCTGGGGACCTTTTATTGAGTATTTTTATAATTTTCCTCTTAATTAAGTTTTTTTTTCAGTCCCTTGCTTTCAGCTCTTTTTTTTTGGTAGTAGGCATTATTATCTTCTGTTTTCAAGTGTATTTACAGTTTTGGGGGTTTGAATGTTCTGATTTATATTTTCTACATTTTATTTTGGTTGGTCTGGAGTTTTTTGTTGTGGGGCTTGGGGAGGACACTAACTTTACATGACTTCAACTTGGGTGCTTTCTCAATTATCTTATTTTGTATTATATTACTATTGTATGTTTATCTTGCACTGTACTAATTTTCTATTTTGTTTTGGGTTTTTTTTATTTGTAGTGTTGTAGAAAATGCATTAAAATCAATTAAAAAATCCTACCGAAATATTAAATAAACAACAATACGCCACCCTGAGATTCACTTTCCTACAGACATACACAATGAATATAAAGAAACACAATGTAATCAATGAAAACCCACACAAAACAAGGCAAATAAACAATCAAAGTGCAAAAGTCAACAAACTGCAAATACAAAAATGAAAGATAAAAACTGTTGGGAGTTGAAAGTTGAGAGATAAAATCTGTCCCTGAACATGGTGGTGTGAGTGCTGAGGTTCCTGATGACAGCAGCAAGAAGAGAGCATGACCTGGGTGTTGGGGGTTCTTGATGATGGGTGCTGCTTTCCTGCTACAGCGCTCCACGTGGATGGGCTTTACCCATGCTGGACTGTGTGAACATTGGCCCTTTATTAGCCAGCCCACTATTATATATTTAACTGAAACCTACTCTGTGGGCGGTACAGTGGAGTAGCGGTAAATGTAACGCCAATTACCTGCTGTCTGTACGGCGTTTGCACTTTCACATGGGTTTTGTTCAGGCGCTCTCATTTCCTGCCACATTCCTGAGGCATCTGGGTTGTTGTTAATTGGTCAAATGGGTGTAATTGGGTAGCGCATGCTTGTTGGGCAGAATAGGCCTGTTGCTGTAGTGTATCTCTGAATAAAAAAATGAAAATATAAAACCTAAAATTCAGTGGCGCTAGACAGTGACTTCTTCGAGTTTATCTGCAAAATGCCATAAGTTCTGCTGTTAATGCCTCTCTTTTTCCTTTTCCAGGTGAATGGCGTTCTGTCGGAGACTTTAACCTGGAGCTGCACTTAAACTTGTGTCCTTTATGATGTTGTTACCACTCTTGGGGCTCAACGACTGTCCGATTTTCAATATCTCAAGGACACGGCCTAGAAAATGAGTTCACTTTCAGGGGTTCTGAGGCTTTGCAGCCTGGGGACGATCTGATTCTATGCTAGTTCCACCGGATGAAGCATTGTGGGAGAAAGAATATCGGGAGCAGCGGATTAGCTGTCTGGGGCTCTGTACTCAAATCGTGCTTTCTCTCACTGGTGGGGGAGAGTTTGTTGCCGATTCTTGAGTCAGAGAACTCAGAAAAGAAATAACACAGCAGATTTTAACACCATAAATCAGTGACTTGCTTTGTGTATGTCTCCTCTCATGCTGAGTGACACCTCTCTTACCCTTCAATAGGGAGAGAGACTGATTTAGATGGACAAAATGGTCTGAAAGGGCTGTTTCTGTGTCCTCCCCTTCCCCCCCACATCCGACTCTATGATACCAGAACCTTCTGAAAATTAACATTTTGCAATGTCTCAGCCTTTAAAATGTTTCCAACAGCATAAAGATGTCCAAGAACCAGCTCTGCTGACATTCCAAATCTCTTCCCTAATAAAAAGGTGAGAAAGCTTTAAAGATTTAAAGATTAGCTTTATTGCCTCATTACATCTAGACATCGAAACACTCAGTGAAATGTGTCTTCTGTGTCAATAACCAACACAGCCCGAGATGTGCTGGGGGCTGCCCGTAAGTACTGCTTTGTCCAATGTAGCACAGCCCAGGTGCCTTGCAATTAACAAAACACATCCAAAGCATTGAACTCCGATCTATGATCACTGGCACTGAAAAGATCTTCTAGCAATACACATCTGCAGCTTGTCTACCATCCAACTTATACAATGCACACTTGAAGGGTTGTGGCAGGGGTAGAGACCCCCCTGGTAAACACTACAATAGCTCTCTTTATGATGAATCTAGCTGTAGCTGCTTCATAAGTAAAGACTTTGTGGACAACAACTTTGTTTGGCAACAACACAAGACATCAGCAAAGTCAGTTTGAGGTAATCGCTGTCATATTACTGAAACCAGCCCCTCCAGCTTTAGAACAAATTCTCAAGAGTGCTAATAAAGAGGGAGTCTGTTTTATCACCTGTGTTAAACCATTCTGGGAGCAGATTATCAGACAGAGCAATACCCAGTCTGTGAGAGTGTGGCTTCTGGAACAAATCTGAAGTAAAAAGCATCCTTCCTCACTCTAATGCACATAAAATATTGCAGGAATTCAGCAGTTGAAGCAGCATCTGTGGAAAGGCATAAAGAGTTGATGTTCCAGGATGAGAACCTTCATCCGTACTGGGATGGAAGGGAAGCCAGAATAAAAAGGTTGGGGGGAAGGGGAAGGAGTTCAAGTTGAAAGGTGAAAGGTGAAGCCAGATGAGGTCGAAGGTAGGTGGGTGGGGAAGGGGGTGTGCGATGATAGGTGGAAAAGTTAAAAGGATGAAAAAGAAGGAATCTGATAGGAGAGGAGAGTGGACCATGGGAGAAAGGGAAGGAGGAGGATCACAGGAGAAAAGTGATAGGCAGGTAAGGAGAAGAGAAGAGGTAAGAGGAGAACCAGAATTGGGAACTCTTCCTTTTTTTTGTACACGCCATTGCGCTTTGGCTTTGCTCTCTGTTCTCAGTCCTGGTTACCCTTTCTCTCAGACATTTTGATAGATACAAGGATAGGAAAGGTGCAGATGAATATGGGTTAAATGTGAGCTAATAGGACTAGTTTGGATGGGCATCTTGGTTAGAATCAACTGGTTGGGCTAGAAGGCCTGTTTTGGTGCTGTTTCGCACTATGACTCAATTCCATTGGATGTTTAGAGGCTTTAGGTTTGCAATAAATGAGATGTGACCTCATGAAAAGAATGAAGGCTTCTCATGCTGCACAATCAATAGGAAATATATGAATTGGGCTTTGTTGTTGCCCATTCTCTGAGACGATTCTGCATGGTCAGCCACTTTGAGACTTGACCATGTCCCACTAGCAAATTAATAGAAGATAGGCAATTTTTCATTAAAAATAATAGAAGTTATGCTCACTTTTAATTATAACAAGACCTTATCATGGGATTTAAAACATGAAGTTAAACAGATCAAATTAATCTCCAGCTTTGTAGGAAATAAGAAAGAATAGAGTAAATTTTAGAATGTAATTTTGGATGTAATTTCAGAGCCGTAAGTAACAACACCATGGGACACATCGGTAGTGTTGTGGCCAGGGCGGCACTATTACGGCTTGGACCGGTAGAGTTCAGAGTTCAATCCCAGCATCCTCTGCATGTTCCTCCTGTGAATATATGAGTTCCCTTTGGGTGCTTTGGATCCCAATTTCCCTCGGGATCAATAAAGTATGTCTGTCTGTCTGTCTGTGCTCCGGTTTCCTCCCACAGTCTAAAGACATGTCAGTTAATTTGTCATAACGTCCTGCTATTAGGCTAGGGCTAAATAAGTGGGTCGCTGCATGGCGCGTTACATTGGGCTGAAAGGGCCTGTTCTGTGCTGTATTGCTAAATAATAAATAAATAATCTTGGTCAGGTTAATCCTCTGGACATTAAACTGTCAGTTTTAAATGGTAGTTTCCAGTAAACACAAGATGCAGTGGTTGCATTCAAGCGATGAAGGAGTTTGTTCAGGCATTCTGCATTCTAGAGTTATAGACCTGAGTGTAGTACAGAGGGAATCCTGCATTGTCAGAGATGCTAATAGTCAATCCTTTACCCTTTCAGAATCAGGGTTATTATTACTGCCATACAGAATATCATGGTATGCGATGTTTTGTGGCAGCAGTACGGTGCAAGACATAACAAATACCAAGTGGCAATAAATGAATAGCATGAAAGAAGAGTAGTGAGGCAGTGTTCATGGGTTTATGGACTGTTCAAAAATCTGATGGTGCAGAGAAAGAAGCTGTAATTAAGATGTTGAGTGCGGGTCATCACAGTCCTGTAGTAGTGAGAAGAGGGCATGTCCTGGATGCTGAGGGCCCTTTATGATCGATGCTGCCTTCTTGAGGCATTATCAATATGCAAGATGGCCAGACACTTCAGTGCTGGAGGAACCCAGTGGTCAGGCTGCATCTGTGGAAGGAAATGGAGAGTCGAATTTTGGGCTGGATTCTTCATCCGGACAGGCGAAGAGAGGAGAACTTCTTCAACGTGGGCACAGCTTGCAGAGACTTCATTGTGGAGTAGCAAAATGAAAGTACATGAGGTTACAGTTTCTAATATTTCTGAGAGTGTGTGATATACAGTGTGTACTGTATGTCAGAGTGTGTGTGCACAACTGTATGGTCGTGCATATGGTTAGCTTTAAGTATGGTTATACTGTATAATGTCATTCTGAATTACTGTTCAACTCAGGCTCTGTCATTCCATTGAGAGTTACTGGCTTCAGTAAAGGATATTTTTTATCATCTCATTCTCAGACTGATCTCCTGAGATGGCAGTGGCACAGAAGAAACCCAGATCCACTGCATTTTCCTTGAGGAAAGAGCATTGGTTGAGTTAAACACAGAATCTTACCACTTCAAGGAGCTGAGTGGTGATGATGACTGAGGTGTCAGGATGTGCTTATTGTTTTTTGGTGCTCGTTCTGCTCTCGTCTCCCCGCCTTCGGAATTCCAGAGTGAATAAACACAAAAGGTTTTGCAGATTCTGGAAATACAGAGCTATGTACACAAGATGCTGGAAGAGCTCATCAGGTCAGGCAGCATCAGTTGACATTTTGGGCCAAGATCCTTCATCAAGACTGGAAAGAAAGGGGGAAGATGCCAGAATAAGAAGATGTGGGGTGGGGTGGTGGGAGGGAAAGGATGACAAGTATACAAGATATTAAGAGGAATAGATAGAGTGGACAGCCAGTGCCTCTTCCCCAGGGCACCACTGCTCAGTACAAGAGGACATGGCTTTAAGGTAAGGGGAGGGAAGTTCAAGGGGGATATTAGAGGAAGGTTTTTTACTCAGCGAGTGGCTGGTGCGTGGAATACACTGCCTGAGTCAGTGGTGGAGGCAGGTACACTAATGAAATTTAAGAGACAGATATATGGAGGAAATTAAGGTAGGGGTTATATGGGAGGCAGGGTTTAAGGGCCAGCACAACATTGTGGGCCAAAGGGCCTGTACTGTGCTGTACTATTCTATGTTCTATATTCTATTAATTTGGCAGGTGATAGATGAGACCATGTGAGTGGAAATATGGGTGGGTGGGTGCGGAGGGGAAAAGAATTGAGAAATGGGGAGGTCTTCCCTTTCTTCCATGGTTCATTCTGCTCTCCAATCAGATTCTTTCTAATTTATCCCTTTATATTTTCCACCTATCACCTCCCAGGCACGCACTTCAGTCCCCCACTCCACCCACCTGTCTTCCCCTTTCCTGGCTTCACCTATCACCTGCCAGCTTGTACTTCTTCCCCTCTGTCACCTTATTATTCTGGCTTCTGTCCCTTTCCTTTTCGGTCCTGATAAAGGACCTCAACCCAAAACGTTAACTGTTTATTCCTCTCCACAAAAGCTGACTGAGTCACTCCAGAATGAACAGGCTGAGCATCCTCTTCCCTGGACTGACCATAGATTTACTTCCAATGGTAGACTACAAATTGAACTCAGCTCCACTTACCTCACATCTGTTTGCAGTGCTTTCATCACCTTTCAAGGTGAATGAACTTAGAGCATGGATCAATACATGGAACTTTGACATTTGACCATTACAGAGACTTGGATGACTCGGGCAGGAATGGCTGCTGAGTGTGCCAGGCTTTAGATGTTTCAAAAACGAATCAGGGATAACGTCATTGCTGTAGAAAAGGAGGAAGTCATAGAGGGATTGTCTACTGAGTCATTGTGAGTGCAAGTCAGAAACAGGAAAGGGGGCAATAGCTTTACTGGGTGTTTTTATAGACCCCTCAATATTAACATGGACATTGAGGAGCAGGTAGGGAGACAGATTCTGGAACGGTGCAATAATAACAGGGTTGTTGTGATGGGAGATTCTAACTTTCTGGATATTGACTGGCATCTTCCTAGAACAGGGGTCAGCAACCTTTACCACTGAAAGAGCCACTTGGACCCGTTTCCCACAGAAAAGAAAACACTGGGAGCCGCAAAACCCGTTTGACATTTAAAATGAAATAACACTGCATACAATGTTTTTTTTTGCCTTTATGCTATGCATAAACAAACTATAATGTGTTGCATTTATGAAATTGATGAACCCCTGCAGAGAAACCGAAATTATATTTCTGCATGCAACAAAAACATTTTGAACTCCGAAAAAAAGACGTTGGGTTGAAGGTTACTTTTAAGTAAAATACTCAATGTCTATTTGAGTTCTTCTTGTATTTATGAAAAACGCTGAACTTAAATTTTCCGCCAGCAGCAAACCAAAAATAACGTCAGCCAGCTGTCAACCTGAAAAATAAGACTATTTCACTGAACAATGAAAAAATATGAATAATCCTAAAATAATAGGCAATTAAAATATGTATCATACTTGGTTAATGGGATTTCTGCTCCTGGACCTCAGCGCACAGCATCTGCACATCAGGGCTGTATGACGTCACCTTCATCTTTACACAGGATCGCAAGCTGTCATCTGTGAGGCGTGCACGATGTTTGTTTTTAATAAAGTTCATGTTGGAGATTACCTGCTCACATACATATGTGGATCCAAAGATCGACAGGACTCCAAGCGCATACTTTTTAATGTTTACATAAATGTCGGGGATAGCATTCCATGTTTCGAACACAAGATGGTCCGGTTTAGGGAGGTTTTCAATATCATTCCATTTGTGATTCTGAGCAAGAACGGCCTTCTGACGGGCAACATCTTCAAGGTCTGCTGTCAAGCGTCTAAACTTGGACACCTATATGTCTTTGTCGGCTATTTCGGCCAGTTCCATCTCAAGATCAGGTTTACTCACACCTGCCAATGCAGTCGTATTCAGTAGAGATGAATCGATGCTTGGGGGAGTGACCGGGAAGGATAATGTGTTTTTTTCCTCTCTGAACTCACAGAAGCGTTTCCCAAATGATGTTTGCATTGCGATGATTGCAGAATGTAAATACTCCGAACTTATCATGTCGTGACCTTGTTTGAACTCTCTCAAATTGGGGAAGTGAGACAAAGTGCCTTTCTGTCAATCTCTGGCAAGCACTGTCAACTTGCGCTCGAATGCCAAAACTCCTCCAACATTTGTAGGGCTGTACGTCCTTTCCCCTGAAGAGCTGTGTTCAGCGTGTTCAGGTGCGCTGTCATGTCTACCATGAAGTGTAGCTTTTCCAGCCCTTTGCTGCCCAGGAAAGTTTTCACTTCTTCCAGACACGCGACAAAGCGTTTCAGCACCTCCCCTCTGGACAGCCACCGGACTTTGTTGTGCAGCAGGAGATCGGAATATGCGCTTTCCAGCTCGTCCAGTAACAAACGGAATTGACGGTGATTTGCCATTATTTTATTGACAATCTGAATGACAACATCCATTACTTCTGTGCATTCCGGAGGAAATGATTGAGCGCACAGTGCCTCTTGGTGCAAGATGCAGTGAAAAATCAGCAGCTTTCTGTCCAGCGACTTCTGCAGTAAAGCCACAATTCCCTTGTGCGTTCCCATCATATTCGGTGCCCCATCAGTAGCTACTGACACCAGGTGGGTAGTCTTTATTCCTTTGGCTCTTAAACAATTCAAGACAGCCTCACAGATGTCCTCCCCCCGTGTTTGGTCTTTTAGAGGTATCAACTCAATCAGTTCTTCCTGTGGCCCGGCAGAGTTTACATACCGGCAGAACAGCGCTATTTGTTCAATATCACCTTTGTCTTGAGACTCGTCACAGGCAATCGAGTAGGCCACAGCTGAATTGATGTCTTTAATTTGCTGTCTTGTGATGTCTTCTGCCGTTTTTATGGTTCTGTCTTTGACAGTCTTTGCAGAGAGGGGCATATCCCTGATTTTCTGCACAATTTCACTCTTGTTTTCAAAGTCCGTGAATAGATGTTCTGAAATCTCAATGAAAGATTCTTTTATATATTCACCATCTGTAAACTGCTTCCCGTGCCTGACTATTTCCTGAGCGGCAATATAACTAGCGTATGTCGTTGGTTTTCCGGACTTCATCCACTGCTTGAAATGATTTTTGCTCAGATCAACCTTCCGCATCAGTTCCGAAACAGCTTTTTTTTCTCTCATCTCCATCCGGATATTTTTGAGCAAAGGCTGCGTGTTTATTCTGGAAAAGTCTTGCGATTTTTGACTATTTGTTGTTTGGTAGTTTCTCATTGCACATTAAGCATACCGGTAAACCAGTCTCGTCAGCAGTGAAAGCAAATGAATCTGTCCACGTATCATTAAACATTCTGTTTTCTTCAGTCACTTTTCTTTTTTTAGAATTCTCCATAGTTGGCCTACCTTGGATCGAAAAATTAAAGAAATCGTGCACTGACGGGTGTCAGGTATTGGCAGTGGTGACGTATATTAATAGCGATAAACACGTTGTAGCGGTGTGCTCACGCAGTCAGTAAACTGCAGTCGAATAACTTTATTCGAACTAAACAGCCTTGCTTTTAAGCCTCCCTCAACCTGGCCCCCATGGGCGCGGATGCTGCAAAAGACCAATTATTTCCCAAAGCAACAGGGAGCCGCAGCACAGAGGTAAAAGAGCCACATGTGGCTCCGGAGCCGCGGGTTGCCGACCCCCGTCCTAGAACAAGGGGTTTAATGGGGTGGAGTTTGTTAGGTGTATTCAGGAAGGTTTCCTGATGAAATATGATAAGCCTACAAGAAGAGAGGCTGTACTTGATCTGGTATTGGAAATGAACCTGGTCAGGTGTCAGAACTCTCGGTAGGAGAGCATTTTGGAGGTAATGATCACAACTCTGTCTTCTTTACCATAGAGCTGGAGAGGGATAGGAGCAGAAAACACTTAATTGGGGTAGAGGAAAAAATGATGCTATTGGGCAGGAACTTGGGAGCATAAATTAGGAGCAGATATTCTCAGGGAAATGTATGGCAGAAATGTGGCAAATGTTCAGCTAACATTTATATGTATGGCGTTCTGCATAGGTTTGCTCCATTGAGGCTGGGTAAAAGAACCATGGTGTACAAAGGCTGTGTAAAATCTAGTTAAGAAGAAAATAAAAGCTTAGAAAGGTTGAAGAAAGTAGGTGCTGATAGAATTCTAGAAAATTACAAGGTTGCCAGGAAGGAGCTAAAGAATGAAATTAGGAGGGGTCATGAGAATGCCTTGGTGAGCAGGATTAAGGAAAACCCCAAGACATTCTACAAGAATGTGAAGAGCAAGAGGATGAGCTGGGTGGGAATACAACCAATCAGGTGTGATAGTGGAAACGTGCGTGGAGTCAGAGGTACTTAATGAATACTTTGCTTCTGTATTCACTAGGGAAAAGACCTTGGCAACTGTGGGGATGAATTACAGTGGACTGAAACGCTTGAGCATATAGACATTAAGTAAGAGGACGTGCTGGAGCTTTTGAAAGGTATTAAGTTAGATAAGTCATGAGGACTGGACGAGATATACCCCAGTCACTGTGGGAAGTGAGGGAGGAGATTGCTGAGTCCCTGGCAATGACCTTTGCATCAATAATAGGGACAGCAGAAGTACCGGAGGATTGGAGGGTTGCAAATGTCATTGTAAGATTCTGTAAGAAGGAAACATCAGGCATCATGCACTCAGCACAGCTAGAATTAGAATCAAGATCAAGTTTATCATTTATGCACAGGATACTCTGCAGATGCTGGAAATCCAGAGCACAGCACCATATTTTTGCCTGAAATGTTGACTGTTCATTTACTTCTGTAGGTACTGCCTGACCTACTGAGTTCCTCCAGCTTTTTGTGTGGGTTCCTCTGGTTTATTACCACTGTCTTAGATGATTTGCAGCAGCAGAGTGGTACAACAACATAAGATGACTATAAGTCACAGAATAAATAAATAGTGCAAAAGAAGTGAATGATGAGGTTCATGGAACTTTCAGAGATCTAATGGTGGAGGAGAAGAAGCTGCTGCTGATTCGTTGGATGGGTCTTCATGCTTATGAAGCTCCTCTCCAAAAGTAGAATATGAAAAGAGGGCATGTCTGGCTTGATCAGGGCCCTTAATGATGGATGCAATTTCCTGAGGTACTCCTTCTTCAAGGTGTCCTCGATTGTCGAGACAATTATGCTCATGATGGAGAAGGCTGTCTATAACGCTCTGCAGTCTCTGAGGATCAAATATGATTTTTTTGTACTGTCACCCCTGGTTAAAATGAATGACACACAGCAGATCTGGCTCTATGGCAGTGGTCTGCAGCCATGAGCACCTGGACTGGCCTCACTTGCTTCAACTCTGAACTGACTCTGTGGCTGTGGCCAACAGCCATTGGGCTCTTGGACTAGATCCAGTGTGGAACTGGCTTCATGGCTGTAGTCTGCAGCCAGAGGCTCTTGAACCAGCTGCTTCTTTATTTCTTTAAGCTGTAGAGTACCTGATGAAATCTATGTGGAAACAGTGAGAATGTGTAAATTTCACACATGGAGCACCCAAGGTAACGCCCTACCATTCTAACATAAAAACAACAACAAAACCTCAGCTGTTTTGTTATCTACACCTCCATGCTAATCTTTACTCCTATTTGCTCTCTCAGAAGTTGTTCTATTCCACTTAAAAATCTGAATTTACTCTACCGTCAACAATAGTGGTGGGTGCAGACTGAGGTGATAAAGTATTTCATGAGACATCAAAGTTTGTGCACCAATGAGGCAAAAGGTGATTGTCCAGAATCTAACCATGGAGATGGAGGCTGTTTAACCATGATCAGCCTCTTTGTCCAAAGTTCTCTGTAGAATCGCTGACATTATCAAGTCAATGGTAGATGGTACATGACCATGGGTCAATAGGGCATTTGTCATGCTTTACTTTCTAATCGAAATCCATGTGGAAGCTGATAATTGAATTTATTTTTTCATTTGGTTTATTTAGAGACTCAACCCTTCCAGTCCTTAGAGCCGTGCTACCAGCAACCCCTGATCTATTCCTAGTCTAATTAAGGGACAATTTACAATGAGGTACATCTATGGACTGTGGGAGGAAACCCAAGCACCCGGAGAAAAGCTAAGTATTCAACAGGGAGAACGTACAGAATCCTTACCAATGACATCAGAATCGAACTCCAAACTCTGACGCCCCAAGCTGTAATAGTGTCACGCTAGCTGAAATGCTACTGTGGAGCCCTGTTAGTGTTAACAACAACATTTACATCTGTAATAACAGATGTTGGGTTGGTCTCAGATGGATAATGTGTCAATGTTACTGCCTTTCTTCTGGCTAACAAATGTTTTAAAGTGTAAAGACAAAGAGCTAATTGAGTTTCAAGATAGGGGTTTTGACCTGTTGGTTTATTCTGTTCCCAGGACAGCCTTGGACTAGATGGCTCTGTCATTTTCTAATCTGAAATTGGACAGACTTGGTTGCGTTTGTGTGAGATATAGGCCCTCTAAAAACAAATAGCACAACATTAATGAATATTTGTGAGCAATGGTGTGTGTAACCCTGACCTGGTATTGTAGCCTTGTCAAAGCAACTGAATCATTTTATCATCAATCAGCTCAAACCGCTTGCTGGATTGGCACCTGATATGTCACCTTATGCGTTCACCTCCTTTAGTACCAGCATGCAGACTATTTAAAAAATACAGTGGATTATCAGTTAATCGAGGCAGATAATCTTATTTGCGACAACTTTTAAAGAACTGAGAAAATCGCAGAAATTCCTTTCGTTTATTGAGGACTCTCCGCAATGCAACAAGAGACTGTTGCTGAACAGTTTCTAACCAGTGTATGTTGTGTGCACATAGGCAGCCATGAGACACTGTACCGTGCTTAGAATGAGCAGTTTTTGAATAGTGTCAGTTGTGTGTGACAAAAAACAATGCTTTTTGTCACTGTTTGTTGTCAAGAAATAAGCAGCAAAACTATTTGGAACTGTTTTTCTCACTACAGTTTTAAGCATTCAGACCAAAACAATTTAAACCAATTAGGTTATACAAAGAAATTGGAAGTGTTGACAATTACCTTGAATGTTACAATGAAAATGAAGATTTGGAGGATGCAATTGCTGAAAGCATTGTATGAAGGTAGTCCATTACCTGTACTAGGTGATTTTGTTCATTTACACTCAATCAAAAGGATACGTAGCATTCAATGGATGAGTTCCTCCATCAGTAACTATTAGGAACTAGTAGTAGTATTAGTAGTGTTCTAATTTGTTCTGTAAAACTGTTTTCCATTATCCCCTCCCAGCTTCTCACTTCATCCACCCTTCTCCACCTACCTATCTTCCTTCTCTCATGGCTTCACCTATCACCAGCCAGCTTGGACTCTTTCACCTTTCCCTACCTTCCTAATATGATTCCTCCCCCCTCCTTTCTCAGCCCAAAACATTAACTTATTCGTTTCCATAGAAGCTGCATAATCTGCTGAGTTCCTCCAACATTTGGTGAGTTTTAATCTATTTTATTGCTATTATTGTTAATACTATCTTGAAAACTGTTTTTAAAATGTATAGAAAAGTTTGGGTAAAGTCTGAATTCTGTAATTAGAACCATAGAACCATAGAACACTACAACACAGAAACAGGCCTTTTGGCCCTTCTTTGCTGTGCTGTACCATTTTTCTGCCTTGTCCCACTGACCTGCACCTGGGCCATATCCCTCCATACCCCTCTCATCCATATACCTGTCCAAATTTTTCTTAAATGTCAAAAGTGAGCCCGCATTCACCACTTCATCTGGCAGCTCATTCCACACTCCCACCACTCTCTGTGTGAAGAAGCCCCCCCCTAATGTTTTCTTTAAACTTTTCCCCCTTCACCCTTAACCCATGACCTCAGTGCACAAAGCCTGTTTCCATTCACTCTATCTATACCCATCATAATTTTATACACCTCTATCAAATCACCCCTCATTCTTCTACGCTCCAGGGAATAAAGTCCTAACCTACTCAATCTTTCTCTGTAACTCAATTTCTCAAGTCCCAGCAACATCCTTGTAAACCTTCTCTGCACTCTTTCTACCTTATTAATATCCTTCCTGTAATTCGGTGACCAAAACTGCACACAATACTCCAAATTCAGCCTCACCAATGTCTTATACAACCTCACCATTACATTCCAACTCTTATACTCAATACTTCAATTTATAAAGGCCAATGTACCAAAAGCTCTCTTTACAACCCTATCTACCTGTGATGCCACTTTAGGGAATTATGTATCTGTATTCCCAGATCCCTCTGTTCTACTGCACTCCTCAGTGTCCTTCCATTTACCTTGTATGTTCTATCTTGGTTTGACCTTCCAAAGTGCAATACCTCACACTTGTCCGCGTTAAACTCCATCTGCCATTTTTCAACCCATTCCTCCAACTGGTCCAAATCCCTCTACAAGCTTTGAAAACCTTCCTCACTGTCCACTACAATCTTTGTATCATCAGCAAATTTGCTGATCTAATTTGCCACATTATCATCCAGATCATTGATATAGATGACAAATAACAATGGACTCAGCACTGATCCCTGTGGCACACCACTAGTCACAGGCCTCCACTCAGAGAAGCAATCCTCCACTACCACTCTCTGGCTTCTCCCATTGAGCCAATGTCTAATCCAATTTACTACCTCACCATGTATACCTAGCGACTGAATCTTCCTAACTAACCTCCCATGCAGGACCTTGTCAAAGGCCTTACTGAAGTCCATGATTACAACATACACTGCCTTCCCTTCATCCACTTTCCTGGTAACTTCCTTGAAAAACTCAAAGTCTTTTTCTAATAAGTCCCTGTCTATCCAAATACTTGTAGATCCTATCTCTTAGTATTCCTTCCAATAATTTACCTACTACTGATGTCAAACTTACCAGCCTATAATTTCCCGGCTTACTTTTTGAGCCCTGGGTCATCCATAACCCAGGGGGCATCACCCTATGATTGAATGGAGCCAAGGTATGTTAACTATTTATAGCCCAGTTATCACAAAAATATGGAAGGATAGGGCTTGTTGGATTCTAAGTTTTAATCCAAGGTTTTTAAGAAGTCTGAATAAAGGCACAAAACTTGATGCTTCAGGATCATTTTATTAAGAAAGGATGGTGCTGCCTTGTGGGTAGCTATTATATACCCACTGATAAGGAAAAATTCCATTCACATTTATAGATAAGAGTTAACCAATGAGCTAGCACATATTCAAATAATTCAACATGAAGAGGTTTCCAGAGCTGTTCAGGATTATACTTTGTATAACGACTAGAGGCATATTAAATTGTTATATGCATGCTATTACCACTGGGAAGCATATCATACAGTTACTTGCATAAAGTCATTATATAAAATGATAATAAAATGACTAGCAAATAATTAATTGTTAAACTGCAAAGAGAATATCAATTAAGCAGTCTTAACTAAGAATTAAGCAACTGGATCATTTCTGCCCAGTGGATAATGAGCTTTCTGACAGGTTTGAAGCCTTGATCTTCAAACACCCTCTGTTGACCAAAAGTTGTGCTTGCACATTGAAAGCCACGGTGACTTCTGCCTTCAGAGAGAGGTTGCTGCCTGTACATAGGAAGTGAACAAATTTATCAGGGTCCCATTTTGTTTCCAGTGGTCAGTGCTGTACATGAGGCAACAGGTTGGTGTCAGCTCTTTAGGTGTTTGACCTATCCTTGTTTATGCTTCAGTGAAGAACTCAGAGCTGGTTTGGAGCTCCGTCTCCAAACATGGGGACTGTTTGCACTATGGCAGCATAGCAATTAGCATAACGCTATTGCAGCTCGCCGAATCAGAGTTGAGAGTTCAGTTCTGGTGCCATCTGTAGGGAGTTTGTACCTTTTTCCGTGACCACGTAGATTTCCTCCTGGTGCTCTGATTTTCTCCCACAGTCCAAAGACATACCGTTAGTAGGTCAATTACTTTTTGTAAATTGTCTCGCAATTAGGCTAAAGGTTAAATAAGTGGGTTGCTGGGCCAGAAGGATCTGTTCAAGTTCAAAATTCAAAATACACTTATTATTGAAGTATGTCTACAGAATGCAACTCTGAGATTCATCCTCCAGCCGGCACCCATGAGACAAAGAACTGTTCAAAGAAAACGTCAAACACCAAGTGTGTGAAAAAAGAACAAATTGCTTGAACAGTAGAAAGCGAGTAACAACACTTAGAATATCAAACCTCAAACAAGGAGTCCAGGAGTATTTAATTTAGTTCAGTGCTGCTTGCTGCTGCAGGTTGCAGAGCCTGTCTTCACCGATCAAAAACAACAAAAAGAAGTGTAACTGAGATTCAGGAACACATGCAACATGAACCTCAAGATCCTCAAGATGAGGCCACAGCCACAAATCCACCGATCAATCCTTGGAACTGCAGCTCATGCCTCTGATAGCAACTAGTGAGAGACCGGCCAAACACAGGCAGATGGCGCCGAACACCTGCTGCCCGTCCCCTGCTCTCGCCTTCATCGATCGGAGAGAAGCAATGGAGTCAGTCATGGGATGGTGTCCAGTGTCCAGGATGCACACTCCACTCCCAATCACACCTGATTCCTCAGCTGGCCTAAAAGCATGCCATTAAATGTAAATCACAGGTTCTGATCACACACAGCTTAGCAGCAGAATCATATTTGAAAGAAGAAGTATAAAACGTAGTTTCATGAACTGTCAGCAGGGTGTCCTGTTATTTACTGGTGCCATCTTGCCAGAATTCTGCTCTTTATCTGTGACAAGTAAGAAATAAGTGCAGAGAAACAAGTTTCTATCTTCTGTAGCTTGTGTTCTGGTGTTGGAATAGAGCAGTCATAGGTTGAATAGTTTCCCACTTGTCTCATGGATTACTCTAATCACCAGGAAGCTGCTTTATCTGAGGTAGAATCTAGAATAGTACAGCTCAAGACCAGGCTTTTACCATAAATGTACTGGTATATCGTGGTAGCATGGTGGTTAGTATAACTTATTACAGTGTCTGTCATTTCCTGCTGCAGTCTGTAAGGAGCTCACACATTCTCCCGTGACTGGTTTCATCCCACACTGTAAAGGTGTACAGGCTAGTAGGTTAATTGGTCACATGGGTGTAACTGGGTGGTGAGGGCTCATTGGGCAGGAAGGGTCTATCTCGAAATAAGAAAAATGCATGACCCCTGTGCCTCTATTCCATCTGAACAGCCTCAGAAATGCTAATATCATTACTGTTTCTCCCACTGCCCTTGGAAGCCCATTCCAGACACCCACCATGCTATGCATAAAATATACTTGATCCATAAAATGAATTTTGTCTCTCTCCCCCTGAATGTATGTCTCTCGCTCTTGGCATTGCTCCCCTGTGAATTGGCATTCCTACCTGGTCTATGCCTTTCATAATCTTATAAACTTCTGTCAGCTCCTTTCAGCTTCTGATGCTTCAGAGAAAACAGCCCAAGTCTTTCCAGCCTCTGCTTACTGCTCATATCCTTTAATTCTATCAGCACCCTGGTAAACCCTTTCTGTACCCTTCCTGTACAATACTCAAAGTGTGGGCTAATGAAGCTTTATATACAGTAGCTGCAACCTGATATAACTAACTGAGATACATAGTATCTTGTTGCTGTTTGGGGGAGATTCTTGTGTATAAATTGTTTCTTATGTTACACTGGTGGAGGTTCTTCACTGCTCTTCAAACGTATTTTGATGTGTTGAATTGTGACAGGTGCTCAATAATTGCAAGTCCTTTTTGAAACTGACTTCTGCAATGAATGTATTGATGTCAAATGGCTAATGCAATTCAAATTACCTATGACCTTTGAAATGTTGAATACCTCAGTACCATCTCTGGAGGTTTCTCTACATTTTGAATGGTGAATTCTGAAGGGGCCTCCCATTCTCTTACTAGCTAGGAGTGTGCTATCTGTGTAAGAGGCAAATGTCGTTTAATCTCAGAATTTATTAGGTAAAATCCGCTGGCTACTGTTAAAAATGGAGCTTCACATTTTGAATATTATCATCCACTACTGTTTAGAAGATGAGTGAGGGTGGGGGTGGGGGAGAAGCTTCTCAAATTGGTCACTCACTTGGGTTGTGTTACTGATCCCCCAAGGGACAGAGCCAGACAGAGGGCTGAATAACGAGCCAGGAAAGGTTACGACCTAGACTCACTGAAGGAGGTGGTCCCACCGGACCCTGTTAAATGAGAGCCCAGTACGTCTGGTGTCTGTGTGGTGCAGCAGCTCGAGCTCAGAGGCTGAAAGGACACAGCTGTGTGATCCACAGTGACTCCACTGAAAGGAAACCTTTCCAGATCAGCCTATGTTATTACAGCTGAATCCTAAGAAATGCATGCTGTCTTAGCCGGAATCTGGATCCTGTAAATGGCTCATGTAAAAAAGCTGTACACCATAAACTTCAGGACACTTTAGAAAAATCGATCAAAGCTGAGATCTAACTTTCTTTCTATTATTATTGGGGATGATAGGGGTGGCTTACCTTCCTAAGAATGTGGAAGAAGACGAGGTACAGTATTATTACAATTCAAGATTTAAGATTCAAGTTTGTTTAATGCCTATTCTGGTAAGGAGACTGGAAATGATTGTTACTCTGGATCTGATGCAGTGGAAGAAAAAATATCACCAAAGATAAAGAACACTATAATAATAAAAATACACACGATGAATATAAATACATGGATAATTTACATACTTAGATTGATTGTGTGCTCATAAAATTATGCTAGGCCGTATACAAGGTGACTGATGGGAAATAATAAAGTAGTGCTGAAGAATGCAAGTGTTTTTGAGTCTGGTGGTCCTGGTGCGGATGCCACTTAGCCTGATGGACATGGGGCAAGCAGTCCATGAGGAGGCTGTGTGGGATCCTTCATGATGTTAATTCTGTCCGTCACCTTTCTGCATGTATGAGACTCAGCTGTTACACTAAAAAAAATATTTATTCACAAGATGTGGATATTGCAAGTGAAGCCAGCATTTATTGCACATCCCTAATTGTTCCCTGATGTGAAAATTATTGAACAACCACACTGGAGCTGATGGTAGACCAGACTGCATTAGGATGGTACATTTCCTTCCCTGAAGGACATTGGTGAATTAAATGTCTTTTTTTCAGAACAGCCTGGTAGCTTCATGGTTTTTGTTTCTGAGAATTGCTTTATTTAAGTAATTCCAGATGTTTTTAATTACTAATTTTAAATTTCCAATTGCCATGGTGGGATTTGAAGTCATGGTCCAGAATTCCAGCTGCTAATCTAACCACAATGTTGCTGCCAGGTTCTGGACTGTGGAATAGGTGTGGTGATAATGGTGGGATTGGGCCCAGGGCTGGAAATGACTAAACAGAGTCTATCTTCCAAGTCCCCAGGAGCCGGAAGGAAGGTCAGATGTGGTTCACCAGGACCATTCTTACCTCTCACTCAGCATGTTTTGGGTTTAGAGAATGTAGGATAAAATTGAGACACATGTTAGTGTTTAACACAGAGGGACCATGTCATGGGTTAAAGTTGAAAGGCAAAATATTTAAGTGGAACGTAATGGGGAACTTCTTCACTCTTTAGTTAAGGATCGGGTTTTATTCCCTAGAGCTTAGGGAGATTTGATAGGGATATAATATATTATGAGGGGTATAGCAAGGAGCAAGGGTAAATGCAAACAGTTTTTTTCTAATGAGGTTGGATAAGAATAGAACTAGAGGTCATGAGTTAAGGATGAAAGATGAATTTTTTAAGGGGAGTGTGAGAGGGATCTTCTGCACTCAGACGAAAGTGGTGGATGCAGATTCAATTTCAACATGTAAGAGGAATTTGGATAAGGACATGGATGGAAGGGGTACAGAGGTCTATGCAGTTGATGGGATGAGAGAGAATAATAATCCAGCACGGACTCGATGGGCCAAAGGACCTCTTTCTGTGCTCTAGTGTCCTATGATTTTATAACATTACGATGCACATACAATAAAGTCACATGTTTGAAAAACTTTATGTTTTAACATTCCTGTTGGGCACTGAGCTTAGTACATTGGCTCAATAACTTTTGAAGGGTAGTCATTGAGGAAATATGACAGACTGATTGACACAGGTAATATGACAATAATGTCAGTTGAGGAATAAATCCATGTTGTACACATCACCTGCTCCTCTTTCAATAATATCACAGAATCTTTACCATTCATCTCTCTCTCTCTGTGCTTGTTATTGGACAGTGTGCATTGTACCAAAGTGTTAGTCTTCCAGAAGCTAGCAGCTGATGGAGAAGGTAGTTCCTGTACCTCATAGACTATTTTCTAAACAGGGAGCAAATTCAAAATTCAGAGGAGCAAAGGGACTTGGGAGTCCTTGAGCAGGATTCCCTAAAGGTTAACTTGCAGGTTGAGTCATCATTTTGAGAGGGCTAGAATATAAAAGCAAGGATGTAATGCTGAGGCTTTATAAGATCACACCTGGAAATATTGTGAGCAGTTTTGGGCCCCTGATCTAAGAAAGGACGTGCTGGCATTGTGGAGAATCCAGAGGAGGTCCACAAGAATGATCCCAGGAATGAAAGGGTTAATGAAGGAAGAGCATTTGATGGCTCTGGGCCTGTACTTGCTGGAGTTTAGAAGAATAAGGGGGAATCTTAATGAAACCTATTGAATATCTAGAATGGATGTGAAGAGACTATTTCCTATAGTGGGTAAGCCTAGGACCTGAGGGCACAGCTTCAGAAATAGAAGGACATCCATTGAAACGGAGAAGAGGAGGAAATACAAACAAGAGAGAATATGCAGATGCTGGAAACTCAAACAACACACACAAAATGCTGGAAGAACTCAGCAGGCTAGGCAGCATCTATGGAAAAAAATAAAGTTGATGTATCAGGCTTTGATGTTCAAAGATCCTTTGGCAGGGCTAGTGATAAAAAAAGATGAGGAGTTGAGTTAAAAGGTCGGGAGGAGAGGGAGAAACACAGGTGATAGATGAAACTGGAGGGGGAGGGACAAAATTAAGAGCTGCGAAGTTGATTAGTGAAAGAGATACAGGGTTGAGAGGTGGGGACAGAAGGCCATGGAAGAGGGGAGAGGAGCACCAGAGTGAGGCGATGGGCAAGCAAGCAGATAAAGTGAGAGAGGGAAAGGGGGACAGGGACTGGTGAAGGAAAGGACAAGTGTCCATTACTGGAAGTTTGAGAAATCGATGTTCATGCCATCATGTTGGAGGCTACCCAGATGAAATATAAGGTGTTGGTCTCCCAACCTGAGTGTGGCCTCATTGCGACAGTAGAGGAGGCCATGGATTGACATATCGGAATGGGAATGGGAAGTGGAATTAAAATTGGTGGCCACTGGGAGATCCTGCTTCCTCTGGCAGATGAAACATAGATGCTTGGTAAAACAGTCTCCCAACCCATGTTGGGTCTCACCGATATACAGGAGGCCACACCGGGAGCACCGGACACAGTACATGATCTCAACAGACTCACAGATGAAGAGTCGCCTCACCTGGAAGGACTGTTTGGGGCCCTGAATGGTGGTGAGGGAGGAGGTGCAGCATTTGATCCACAGGAAGGAGATCAGTGGGGAGGGATGAAGGGACAAGGGAGTTGCCTAGGGAGTAATCCCTGCAGAATGTGGTGTGGAGAGAAAGATATGCTTGTTGGTGGGATCCCATTGGAGATGGCAGAAGTTCTGGAGAATTTTTGAAAAAGGAGGACACCTCCTCCGTTCTAGAATGAATATTCTCATCCTGAGAGCAGATGCGGCAGAGACGGAGGAATTGAGGGAAAGTGATGGCATTTTTACAAGTACCAGGTGGGAAGAGCTGTAGTCTAGGTAGCTGATAGAGTCGGCTGGTTTATAATGAACATCAGTACATAAGCTGTCTCCAGAGATAGAGATAGTGAGATTGAGGAAGGGGAGAGAGATGTCGAAAAAGGACCAGGTAAACTTGAGGACAGGGTGGAAGGTGGAGGCAAAGATGATAAAGTCGACATTCTTGACGTGGGTGCAGGAAGCAACACCAATGCAGTCGTCAATGTAGCATAGGAAAAGTGAGGGACAGACACCAGTGTATGCTTGGAACATGGACTGTTCCATGTAGCCAATGAAAAGACAGCCATAGTTGGACCCATCTGAGTGACATTGGCTACCCCTTTTGTTTGAAGGATGTGAGAGGACTCAGAGAAATTATTAAGAGTGAGGACAACTTCTGCTAGGTGGAGGGGAGCTGGTTGAGTCTGGTGTCCTGAAGACCCCTGGGCAGCCTACAAGTGTCACCACACATCCTGGTGCTAACACAACATTCTCACAATGTACAGTAGAACAGCAACAAAACAACAACAGCAAAAGAATCCTTTGGGTCTTTCCTTACTCTCGGGCCTGCACCTGGTTCCTGCTGTTCCAACTCGGCTTCGCCTACACTTGCTTCACCTCGATTCTGCTCCAAGTCTGCTCCAGAAATGGCTAAAAAGTGGCAGATTCCCTACTCCTGTGCCTGGTTGAATTGACTCCGTCCACTCCAGCAATGGCAGAACATTGGCTCATTCCCTGCTCTCTGCCCTGACCCTGCTGCCTTGAATCGGCCTGTAGTTGCTAGGCTACAACAGTCCTACACCTTCAGTACTTCAATGCCAGGTCAGACAGGTGGTTCTGAAGCTCAGTTCCAAAAGGGAAGTTACAGGCTCCTGATGGTGACCCAGAAGTGTGATTAATAACATAATTTATAGTTTTGTTTGTTTTCTTTGCAATCAGCAAGTTGTCGCTGTCCTTCACCAGCACCATCTTAAACTGGAACTTGCCCTGTCACTGAATTGTTCCCACAACGTATGGACTCACGTTCAAGGACTCTTTCTTACCTATTTGCAATCATTATTTTGTTCTTTCTTTTTGTATTTGTAAGGTATTTGATTGCAGATTGGCTAGCTATCTGTTTTGTGTGCATTTTTAAATGATTCTATTGTGTTTCTTTGTATTTATTGTGAATGCCTGTAAGCAAGTGAATCTCAGGGGAGTTTATTTATTTATTTAGCGATACAATACAGAACAGGCCCTTCTAGGCCTTCGAGCCACACTGCCCAGCAACCCTGAGTTAATCCTAAATTAATCATGGGGAAATTTACAATGACCAATTAACCTACCCGGTACATCTTTGGACTGGGAGGAAACCTGAACTCCCGAGGAAGACCCACACGTTCCACGAGGAGAACATACTTACAGAGGATGCTGGGATTGCGCTCTGAAATCTGATTTCCCGAGCTGTAATAACCATAACCCTAACTGTTACACTACCATGGAGACCTGTATATAGTGACATATATGTACTATGATACAGAGGCCATGAAGAAAAATATGCCATCAACCAATCAATTCAGAAACTGTCTTGCTTAAGTTCATGATTGTTTAGTAGTGTGAAAAATACATCTTTTTACAGTTTTTATTATATTCATTAATTAATAGTGACAGATGTTTGTGTTAAGGGTTAGTAAGTTATGTACTGCATACAGCCTGTTCAAAGTTACAGAGATAATCATGTATATACAAAATTGATGTAGGAAGATGCCAGACCAAATGTCTCTGATATCAAAGATGTTTACAGCTTGTAGTGAAGAACTCTGTGGATGTAATTAAGAAAATAAGTTGACCTTAAAATACTTGTATTATTTAATATATACTGCTATGTTTTGTAACTATAAAACATAAAGCTAATCAACAGAAAAGCACAAATCATTGAATTATGTGTGTACGCTAGTTTCATTTTTACGTTAGCGTGGCACATACTTCTAGTGTTGCGGTGTAATAACATGTGTCATTCACGTTTTTTTACATATAACTCATAATGAACGACAATACGTAAACAACAGAATGCTTCATCAAACAATATATTTACAAAATTACACAAATGTCACTGGGAAAGCTAGAAACCATTGCTTAGCTATGAACTCCAACTCAACATGCAATGCAACTCAATTCAAATCTGCAAGGTTTTACTCTCTAGTCATATAATACAACTACTATAAAGATAACATAGAATTGTAAATTTTAAATTGTCCAATTTGGCCAAAAGATTTAATCACAGAGGAGGATTTCTTACTCATCTGGGATAATGTCTTTCCTGACAGGAAGGGGGGGGGGGGGGTGAGAGTTTCTCTGCCTGGCTGGAGAGACGTCGTGTTGTCATGTGGACATGAGTCAGTGTGGGATATTTTCTGGTTTCCCTTTGGATCACCTCTGCCATAATAGGATGATTTTTGATTCGTGTTAGGGAGAATATGTCAAGAGGAGTGTCCTCTTTTGTAATTTTTTCAGGTATTTCCTTTTCCAATGGTGAACAGGATAATCCATCAGCATTTCTATGATTAGTTCTCCTCTTGAATTCAATCTTGTAATTGTGTCCTCCAAGAAACAGACCTATCTCTGCATTTGTGCTGTTGCTGTCAGTGGGACACACTTCTATGATAGAAAATGGACACTAGTGGTTGATGATCAGTAACAAAGGTAAACTCTCTCCAATACAAGTACTGGTGAAATGACTTACATCCCAAACCAGATTCAAGGCCTCTCTGTCAATATGTACATAATTTTTCTCTGCAGTGATAAGGAAACGTGATGCAAAGACTATGGGTATTGACATCCATCACTCATAACGTGTGAAATGACTGCACCTGTACTATAAGGAGAGGCATCACAGGCAAGATTGTGGATCAGAATGTATGAATACAGATGTCTAATGTTACTATTTCCTTCGTTTGTTGGAAAGCCCCATCACATTGCTTTCTTCGTTGCCATTCCTTTCCAATCTGCAGTAATGAGTTCAAGGGGTGGAGCACAGTAGTCAGGTTTGGCAAGAACCTGTTACAGTAATTGACAAATCCTAAAAAAGACTGCGACTGTGACATATCATTTGGCCTCCACCGCTGCTTGAATTTTCTCAGCATGCTTACCTAATGCTTGTGCATCAATGGTGAGACCGCAGTAAGTAATGCTTGGTTGAAAGAATTCAACAGTTGTTGTGTCATGCTTTGAGTGCATAATCTTCTAATCCTTTTAACAATGACTTGAAATTTTGGCTATGTTCCTTGAGTCGTCGCTAATAACAATGATGTCATCCAGGTAACACTGAGTCCCTGGGCAGCCTTGCAGTGCCTGGTTCATAGCTTTCTGCTACAGAACAGGTGCAGACACTATTCCAAAATGCCTATTATAGTTTCAAAGCCCTTTGTCAGTCACAATGGTGAGATACAGTTTGGATTCTTCCATCACTATCAATAGGTAGTCCTCAGTTAAATTCACTTTGCTGAAGCATTTCCCTCCAGAAAGTTTTGTAATGATATCCTCTATCCTGGGCAGAGAGTATTGATCTACTTTCAGTACTGGATTGATGGTGATTTTAAAATCACCACAGATTTTACAGATCCATATTCTTGGTTACTGGAATCACTGGTATTTCCCATGGGCTCCACTCAACCTTGGAAATAATCCCTTTAGCTTCTATGAGACCTAGCTCACTGGTTGCTTTATCACAGATGGTATAAGGAACCAGACATTGTAAAACTTGCTGCAGCATTTTTATTTAATGCTAGTTTTTCCTTGATATGAGAGTTTTCTAATGCCATCCTGGAACACAGCTGTGGCATCATCTAGTGCAGGGGTCAGCAACCTTTACCACTGAAAGAGCCACTTGGACCCGTTTCCCACAGAAAAGAAAACACTGGGAGCCGCAAAACCCGTTTGACATTTAAAATGAAATAACACTGCATACAACGTTTTGTTTTGCCTTTATGCTATGTATAAACAAACTATAATGTGTTGCATTTATGAAATTGATGAACTCCTGCAGAGAAAACGAAATTACATTTCTGCATGCAACAAAAACATTTTGACCTCAGAAAAAAAGACGTTGGGTTGAAGGTTACTTTTAAGTAAAATACTCAACGTCTATTTGAGTCCTTCTTGTATTTATGAAAAACGCCAAACTTAAACTTGCCGCCAGCAGCAAACCAAAAATAACGTCAGCCAGCTGTCAACCTGAAAAATAAAAGGACTATTTCACTGAACAATGAAAACATATGAATATACGTAAAATAATAGGCAATTAAAATATTTATCATCCTTGTTCAGGTTGACTCACACCTGACAATGCAGTCGTATTCAGTAGGGATGGATCGATGCTTAGGGGAGTGACCAGGAAGGATAATGTGTTTTTTTCCTCTCTGAACTCACAGAAGCGTTTCCCAAACGATGTTTGCATTGCGATGATTGCAGAATGTAAATACTCCGAATTTATCATGTCGTGACCTTTTTTGAACTCTCTCAAATTGGGGAAGTGAGACAATGTGCCTTTCTGTAAATCTCTGGCAAGCAACGTCAACTTGCGCTCGAATGCCAAAACATCCTCCAACATGTGCAGGGCTGTACGTCCTTACCCCGTTGAAGAGCTGTGTTCAGCGTGTTCAGGTGCGCTGTTATGTCTACCATGAAGTGTAGCTTTTCCAGCCACTCTGGCTGTTCCAGCTCAGGAAAGGTGAGCCCTTTGCTGCCCAGGAAAGTTTTCACTTCTTCCAGACACGCGACAAAGCGTTTCAGCACCTCCCCTCTGGACAGCCAGCGATAAAAACACGTTGTAGCGGTGTGCTACACGCAGTCAGTAAACTGCAGTCAAAGATAGCTTTATTCGAACTAAACAGCCTTGCTTTTAAGCCTCCCTCAACCCGCCCCCCATGGGCGCGGATGCTGCAAAAGACACGTACTCACAAACCCCCGTAGGCTATCTCCCTTAGCCTGAACGCTGGCTAATTGTGAGCCGGTTCGGATGTGTCAGGAAATGGGTCGCCACAAAGTCTTATTTAGATTGTACAAGATCACCATAATCTTCAAATTTAGATTTACGTTTCAAAAACTAACAAACTAACATAAAATACATTTTAATTAAATACTGACCATGTAGCGGTGTGCTACACGTAGCGCTAAAATTACGACACGGAGTCGGTAACTGCAGTCGAAGGAAAAAACTTTATTCGAAATCTTCAGCCTCACTTTTAAGCCTCCCTCAACCTGCCCCCCATGGCGCAGAGGCTCCAAAGCTCTGTGCTCGCAAACCCCCGTAGGCTATCTAATTGTGAGTCGGTTCGGATGTGCCAGGAAAAGGGTCGCCACAACCAATTATTTCCCAAAGCAACAGGGAGCCGCAGCACAGACGTAAAAGAGCCACATGCGGCTCCGGAGCCGCGGGTTGCCGACCCCCGATCTAGTACCTTTCTAATTCACTTTCAGTTGACTCTATTGTAGTGAATGTGGCATGCAAATGGTGGATGGATCTCCAATCAAGTTGTAGTTGTCTCTGCCAATCATGACCCCACAATGGTGGCAGTCCTGTTTTTACAACATACAGCCCAATGTGACTTCTTGGTTGTTGTATTTCACTGTTATGAAAGTCATTCCCACAAGAGTTAACTTTTCTCCAGTATTAGTTGGATATCTGCAGGCTTCAGTTGAATATATTTGAAATACTATACAAATTTACTTTGTGAAATGAGTGAAATAGCTGAGCCAGTGTTCAATTCCATTTTAATTAATTTGCCGTTCACTTTGGTGTAAGTTGTATTGCTTGTCTCTTTTTAGTTTTCACTTTTTAAATCTCAAGGCTACCCAGTCCTTTCCGTGCCACTCTCATCATTGTCAGATTTTTCATCTACAGCATGTAGATTAGTGCTCTTTTTGAAATTGTAACTTGAATTTTTATCTTTATCTCTTCCCTGTTGAGTCTATTTATTTTTTGTCTGCCCAATGTGCTCTTTGTATGTGTCCTACACTGTTGCATATTGTGCAAGTTTCACTTTTAAACCTGCATTGGTCTGGTGTATGTGAGCCTCTGCCTCAACAGTAACACAATTTGTTCAGCCAGGCAGGTTTCTGTTTAGGCATTGCCATTTTGTTCTCACTCACTTTCATTACTAACTGCAACTTATCTTGCAGTTGTTTTCATTGATACTGTGATTTCAGCTGCTCTCTTAAATTTGAGTTGTGCTTCAGATTGCTTAGGAGCCAATTTTGAATACTTTCTTAAAAGATTCCATGAAATAAAGGATTGTTTAGTGCATCATTACGCTCTTTACTGAACTGACAATGTTTAGACAATCTCTTCAATTTAGCCATGTATGTTGGAATGGACTCCTCTTCCTTTTAATTCCACTTAATGGTTCAAGAAACTAATGCAGAGAGTAAGAAGTTGAACTTTCAGGTGTGGGTCATCTGGCTCCTGTATTTACTGCCTAATGAAGGCATGGCCCAGATGGTGGAGATCCTTGATAATGGATGTTGCATCCTGAGACATCATCTCTTGTAGATGTCCTCGATGGTGGTGGGGAGAGTTGTACCTGAGATGGAGCAGGCTGAATCCAACAGTCTCTGTAGCTTCTTGTCTTCACATGCATTAGAGCTTTCATACCAGGCCTTGATGCAACCAGATTAAAGAGTAGCTTAATTTCTCACATATACAATGAAACATCAAACGTACAGTAAAATCAGTAAAATGCATTGCTTGTGTCAGTCCGAGGATGAGCTGGAGGAAGGGAAGTCTGCATCACAATGCTTCCAGTGCTAACATAGCATTCCTACAACTTACTAACCCTAACACATTTGCCTTTGGAGTGTGGGAGGAAACTGGGGGCATGTGGAGGAATATATAAACTCCATCCAGACAGCGGCAGCACTGAAGCCAAATTGCTGATTGCTGATGCTCAGAAGTGTTATGCTAACCTCTGTGCTACTGTGTCACCTGTACCATCCCCCCAGCCACCTGTAGTAGTTTGTCAGAGTCTTCAATCACATGCCAAATCTTCTTTGAAAGTAGAGCTGCCAGCTCACGTTCTTTGTGGTTGTATCTGAGCCTGGATAACAATATAACAATTACAACATGGAAACAGACCATCTCAGCCCTTCTAGTCCGTGCCGATCGCCTGCACTCACCTAGTCCTACCTATCCGCACTCAGCCCATAACTCAGCCCTTTCCTGTCCATATACATATCCAAATTTACTTTAAATGCCAAAATCGAACCTGCCTCTACCACTTCTACTGGAAGCTCATTCCACACAGCTACGATTCTCTGAGTAAAGGAGTTCCCCCTCGTGTTACCCCTAAATTTTTGCCCCCTAACTCTCAACTCATATCCTCTTGTTTGAATCTCCCCTACTCTCAATGGAAAAAGCCTATCCACGTCAACTCTATCTATCCCCCTCATAATTTTAAATGCCTCTATCAAGTCCCCCTTCAACCTTCTATCTTCAAAGAATAAAGATCTAACTTGTTCAACCTTTCTATGTAACTTAGGTGCTGAAAGCCAGGTAACATTCTAGTAAATCTCCTCTGTACTCTCTCTAATTTGTTGACATCTTTCCTATAATTCAGTGACCAGAACTGCACACAATACTCCAAATTTGGCCTCATTAATGCCTTGTACAATTTTAACATTACATCCCAACTCCTATACTCAATGCTCTGATTTATAAAGGCCAGCATACCAAAAGCTTTCTTCACCACCCTATCCACCTTCAGGGAACTTTGCACCATTATTCCTAGATCACTCTGTTCTACTGCATTCCTCAACGCCCTACCATTTACCATGTATGTCCTATTTTGATTAGTCCTACCAAAATGTAGCACCTCACACTTATCAGCATTAAACTCCAACTACCATCTTTACGCCCACTCTTCTAACTGGCCTAAATCTCTCTGCAAGCTTTGAAAACCTACTTCATTATCCACAACACCACCTATCTTAGTATCATCTTCATACTTACTAATCCAATTTACCACCCCATCATCCAGATCATTAATGTATATGACAAACAACATTGGACCCAGTACAGATCCCTGAGGTACATCACTAGTCACCGGCCTCCAACCTGACAAACAGTTATTCACCACTACTCTCTGGCATCTCCCATCCAGCCACTGTTGAATCCATTTTTCTACTCCAATATTAAGACCTAAAGATTGAACCTTCCTAACTAACCTTCCGTGTGGAACCTTGTCAAAGGCCTTACTGAAGTCCATCCACTGCTTTACCCTCATCAACTTTCCTAGTAACCTCTTCAAAAAATTCAATAATATTTGTCAAACATGACCTTCCACGCACAAATCCATGTTGACTGTTCCTAATTAGACCCTTTCTATCCAGATCATTATATATACCATCTCTAAGAATACTTTCCATTAATTTACCCACCACTGACGTCAAACTTACAGGCCAATAATTGCTAGGTTCACTCTTAGAACCCTTTTTAAACAATGGAACCACATGAGCAATGCGACAATCCTCCAGCACCATCCACATTTCTAATGACATTTGAAATATTTCTGTCAGAGCACCTGCTATTTTTACACTAACTTCCCTTAAGGTCCTAGGGAATATCTTGTCAGGATCCGGAGATTTGTCCAATTTTATATTCTTTAAAAGCGCCAGTAATTCCTCTTCTTTAATCATCATAGTTTCCATAACTACCCGACTTGTTTCCCTTACCTTACACAATTCAATATCCTTCTCCTTAGTGAATACCGAAGAAAAGAAATTGTTCAAAATCTCCCCCATCTCTTTTGGCTCCGCACATAGCTGTCCACTCTGATTTTCTAAGGGACCAATTTTATTCCTCACTATCCTTTTGCTATTAATATAACTGTAGAAACCCTTTGGATTTATTTTCACCTTACTTGCCAAAGCAACCTCATGTCTTCTTTTAGCTTTTCTAATTTCTTTCTTAAGATTCTTTTTACATTCTTTATATTCCTTGAGCACCTCATTTATTCCATGCTGCCTATATTTATTGTAGATCTCCCTCTTTTTCCAAGCAAATTTCCAATATCCCTTGAAAACCATGGCTCTTTCAAACTTTTAACATTTCCTTTCAACCTAACAGGAACATAAAGATTCTGTACCCTCAGAATTTCACCTTTAAATGACCTCCATTTCTCTATTACATCCTTCCCATGAAACAAATTGTCCCAATCCACTCCTTCTAAATCCTTTTGCATCTCCTCAAAGTTAGCCTTTCTCCAATTAAAAATCGCAACCCTGGGTCCAGTCCTATCCTTCTCCATAATTATATTGAAACTAATGGCATTGTGATCACTGGACCCAAAGTGCTCCCCAACACATACCTCCGTCACCTGACCTATCTCATTCCCTAACAGGAGATCCAACACTGCCCCTTCTCTAGTTGGTACCTCTATGTATTGCTGCAAAAAACTATCCTGCACACATTTTACAAACTCCAAACCATCCAGCCCTTTTACAGAATGGGCTTCACAGTCTATGTGTGGAAAATTAAAATCTCCCACAAACACAACCGTGTGGTTACTACAAATATCTGCTATCTCCCTACAAATTTGCTCCTCCAATTCTCGCTCCCCATTAGGTGGTCTACAATACACCCCTATAAGTGTTACTACACTTTTCCCATTCTTCAATTCCACCCAAATAGTCTCGCTAATCTATCCTGCCAGAGCACCGCTGTAATATTTTCTCTGACAAGCAATGCAACACCTCCCCCTCTTGCCCCTCTGATTCTATCACACCCGAAGCAATAAAATTAAGGAATATTTAGTTGCCAGTCACACCCCTACTGCAACCATGTTTCACTAATAGCTACAACATCATATTTCCAGGTATCAATCCATGCTCTAAGCTCATCCACCTTTCTTACAATGCTCCTAGCATTAAAATAAATGCATTTAAGAAATTCTCCACCTCTTACTCTCTGTTCATCTCTAACGGTGCTAACAACTTTATTATCTTTTTCTTCCTTCTCCTCAACATCTTCGGTCTCAGCGCTCCCCTTCTCTATCACCTGCCTATCCTCCCTCACACACTGTCTACAAGCTTTCTCTATTTGTGAACTAACCTCCTCTCTCCTAGTCTCTTCAATTTGATTCCCACCCCCAACCATTCTAGTTTAAAGTCTCCCCAGTAGTCTTAGCAAACCTCCCCGCCAGAATATTGGTCCCGCTAGGATTCAAGTGCAACCCGTCCTTTTTGTACAGGTCACACCTGCCCCAATGATCTAGAAACTTGAATCCCTGCCCCCTGCTCCAATCCCTCAGCCACGTATTCATCCTCCACCTCATTCCATTCCGACTCTCACTGTCGCGTGGCACAGGCAGTAATCCAGAGATTACTACCTTTGTGGTCCTTCTTCTCAACTCCCTTCCTAACTCCCTATATTCTCCTCTCAGGACCTCTTCCCGTTTCCTACCGATGTCACTGGCACCTATATGTACCACAACCTCTGGCTCCTCAGCCTCCCACTTCAGGATATCTTGGACACAATCAGAAACGTCCCGGACCCTGGCACCAGGGAGGCAAACTACCATCCGAGTCTCCTGACTGCACCCACAAAACTGCCTATCTGACCCCCTAACTATTGAGTCCCCTATTACTACTGCCTTCCTCTTTCTTTCCCTACTCTTCTGAGCTACAGGGCCAGACTCTGTGCCGGAGGCACGGCCACTGTTGCTTCCCCCAGGTAGGCTGTTCTCCCCAACAGTACTCAAACAGGAGTACTTATTGTCAAGGGGTACAGCCACTGGGGTACTCTCTAGTACCTGCCTCTTCCCCTTTCCCCTCCTAACCGTGACCCACTTGTCTGCCTCCTGTGGCCCTGGTGTGACCACCTGCCTGTAACTCCTCTCTATCAACTCCTCACTCTCCCTGACCAGACGAAGGTCATCGAGTTGCACCTCCAGTTCCCTAACACGGTCCCTTAGGAGCTGCAGCTCGACACACCTGGCACAAATGTGGACGTCCAGGAGGTTAGGAGACTCCAGGACCTCCCACATCCGACACCGAGAACAACAAGCTGCCCTCACACTCATAATTCCCCCTTTCCTCAAATTACAGGGAAAATTGAAAACTAAACCTACCTTGCCTCTCCTGTTTCTGCCTAAGCCCGTTGAGCCAAAACCCCTAAGCCTTCACTCTGCTCCCGGCTCACTCCGCGGCCCGCTATACAAGGCTGTGTTCATTTTAAATCTTCCGCGCTTCACCACCCAACATCACACGCCTGCGCAGTCCCGCCTCTCTTAACTCCGATGAGAAGAAAAAATCAAAATGACTTCTGCCGCACACCCGCTTGGAATCTCAGCCTTCCTTCTCCAAAGGATAGATCCTCCAAGAACATGAAACTACTCAACCTTTGACTGTGCCGCTGGAGGACAAATAAAAATAACCTGCAACACACACAAAATGCTGGTGGAACACAGCAGGCTAGGCAGCATTTACAGGGAGAAGTGCTGTCGACGTTTCGGGTCGAGGCCCTTCGTCAGGACTAACCGAAAGGAAAGATAGTAAGAGATTTGAAAGTAGTGGGGGGAGGGGGAAATGCAAAATGATAGGAGAAGACCGGAGGAGGTGGGATGAAGCTAAGAGCTGGAAAGGTGATTGGCGAAAGTGATACAGAGCTGGAGAAGGGAAAGGATCATGGGACGGGAGGCCTCAGGAGAAAGAAACTAGGTGGGGGGAGCACCAGAGGGAGATGGAGAACAGGCAAACAACTAAATATGTCAGGGATGGGGTAAGAAGGGGAGGAGGGGCATTAACGGAAATTAGAGAAGTCAATGTTCATGCCATCAGGTTGGAGCCTACCCAGCTGGTATATAAGGTGTTGTTCCTCCCACCTGAGTTTGGATTCATTTTGACAATAGAGGAGGCCATGGATAGACATATCAGAATGGGAATGGGAAGTGGAATTAAAATGAGTGGCCACTGGGAGATCCTGCTTTCTCTGGCGGACCGATCGTAGGTGTTCAGTGAAACAGTCTCCCAGTCTGCGTCGGGTCTCACCAATATATAAAAGGCCACACTGGGAGCACCGGACGCAGTATACCACACCAGCCGACTCACAGGTGAAGTGTCGCCTCACCTGGAAGGACTGTCTGGGGCCCTGAATGGTGGTGAGGGAGGAAGTGTAAGGGCAGGTGTAGCACTTGTTCCACCTACAAGGGTAAGTGCCAGGAGGGAGATCGGTGGGAAGGGATGGGGGGAAGAGTGGACAAGGGAGTCGCGTAGGGAGCAATCCCTGCAAAAAGCAGAAAAAGGGGGGGAGGGAAAGATGTGCTTGGTAGTGGGATCCTGTTGGAGGTGGCGGAAGTTACAGAGAATTATATGTTGGACCTGGAGGCTGGTGGGGTGGTAGGTAAGGACAAGGGGAACCCTATCCCGAGTAGGGTGGCAGGTGGATGGGCTGAGGGCAGGTGTGCGGGAAATGAGTGAGATGCGTTTGAGAGCAGAGTTGATGGTGGATGAAGGGAAGCCCCTTTGTTTAAAAAAGGAAGACATCGCCTTCGTCCTGGAAAGAAAAGCCTCATCCTGAGAGCAGATGCGGCAGAGACAGAGGAATTGTGAGAAGGGGATAGCCTTTTTGCAAGAGACAAGGTGGGAAGAGGAATAGTCCAGGTAGCTGTGAGAGTCTGTAGGCTTATAGTAGATATCAGTAGATAGGCCGTCTCCAGAGATGGAGACAGAAAGATCAAGAAAGGGGAGGAAGGTGTTGGAAATGGACCAGGTAAATTTGAGGGCAGGGTGAACATTGGAGGCAAAGTTAATGAAGTCGACAAGGTCAGCACACGTGCAAGAGGCAGCACCAATGCAGTCGTTGATGTAGTGAAGGAAAAGTGGGGGATGGATACCTGTTTAGCCTTGGAACATGGACTGTTCCACAAAGCCAACAAAAAGGCAGGCATAACTGTGACCCATACGGGTGCCCATGGCTACACCCTTGGCTTGGAGGAAGTGGGAGGAGCCAAAGGAGAAATTATTAAGATTAAGGACTAATTCTGCTAGACGGAGGAGAGTGGTGGTAGAGAGGATTTGGTTAGATCTAGAATACAAAAAAAACTGAAGAGCTTCGAGACCATCTCGGTGGGGGATGGAGGTATATAGGGACTGGACGTCCATGGTGAAAATAAGACGGAGGGGGCCAGGGAACTTAAAATCATTGAAAAAATTCAAAGTGTGAGAAGTGTCACGAACATAGGTGGGAAGAGATTGAACAAGAGGGGATAAGACAGTGTCAAGGTATGCAGAAATGAGCACCATCAACGCGGGTTCCAACGGCCATGGATTCGCCCCGGATGTCGATCTCGGCTGTCCCAGCAACCCAGCGCGTATTGAAAATCCGGACTCCAGCACCATCAACGCGGGTTCCAACGGCCATGGATTCGCCCCGGTTGTCGATCTCGGCTGCCCCAGCAACCCAGCGCGTATTGAAAATCCGGACTCCAGCGGGTTCCAACGACCATGGACGGCTTCAAAGCGATTGCACAACCACCGTCTGCGACTCCAGCCTTGAACTCCAGGCCGGGTCTTCACATGCTGCAATTGTGACTCCCGTCTCCCCCTCCCCCAACACCCCTCTGCAATCCCCTCTCCCTCAGATCCCATCGTCAGCTCCTGGGCCTCAGAAGCTCCATCTTCCTCTCGCCCCAACCCTTCCCTCTCCACCGACACTACCAGCCTCCCTCCCCCCTCTGATTCCATCTCTCATCCGTGCCGGGTCTTTACCATTCCCTCCGACCTTCAACTCTCTGAGGCAGAGCGCTCTGTCCTCAGTAAGGGCCTCACCTTTGTCCCCCTTCGCCCACACCTCAGCGAGTTCCACGTACGCCATGATGCTGAACTCTTCTTCCACCAGCTCCGTCTCCAAGCTTACTTCTATGACAAGAACTCTCCTACCCCCACCGATGACCCCTTCTCCCGTCTTCAACCCTCCTCCCCTTCATGGACACCCTGCTCTGGTCTTCTACCCGCTCTGGATCTCTTTATTGCTAACTGCCGATGGGACATCAACCATCTCGACTTCACCACACCCTGTTCCAATTCCAACCTCACTCCTTCCGAACGCTCTGCTCTCCGCTCCCTCCGCACCAATCCCAACCTCACTATCAAACCTGCTGATAAGGGGGGAGCTGTTGTTGTCTGGCATACTGACCTCTACCTGGCTGAGGCACAGCGACAACTCTTTGCTAACACCTCTTATTTACCCCTTGATCATGATCCCACTAAGGAGCACCAGGCCATTGTCTCCAATACCATCACCAACCTTATCAGCTCTGGGGATCTCCCATCCACTGCCACAAACCTCACAGTTCCCACACCCCACACCTCCCATTTCTACCCAAGATCCACAAACCTGCCTGTCCAGGTAGACCTATTGTCTCAGCTTGCTCCTGCCCCACTGAACTCATTTCTGCACACCTTAACACTGTCTTATCCCCCCCTTGTTCAATCTCTTCTCACCTATGTTCGTGACACTTCTCATGCTTTGAATTTTTTAGGTGATTTTAAGTTCCCTGGCCCCCTCTGTCTTATTTTCACCATGGACGTCCAGTCCCTATATGCCTCCATCCCCCAACGAGATGGTCTCAAAGCTCCAGTTTTTTTTGGATTCCAGATCTAACCAAATCCCCTCTACCACCACTCTCCTCCGTCTAGCGGAATTAGTTCTTAACCTCAATAATTTCTCCTTTGGCTCCTCCCACTTCCTCCAAACCATAGCCATGGGCACCCGTATGGGTCACAGTTATGCCTGCCTTTTTGTTGGTTTTGTGGAACAGTCCATGTTCCAAGGCTATACAGGTATCCATCCCCCTCTTTTCCTTCGCTACATCGACGACTGCATTGGCGCTGCCTCCTGCACGCATGCTGAGCTCGTCGACTTCATTAACTTTGCCTCCAACTTTCACCCTACCCTCAAATTTACCTGGTCCAATTCTGACACCCCCACCCCCTTTCTTGATCTTTCTGTCTCCATCTCTGGTGACGGCCTATCTACTGATATCTACTATAAGCCTACAGACTCTCACAGCTACCTGGACTATTCCTCTTCCCACCCTGTCTCTTGCAAAAAGGTTATCCCCTTCTCACAATTCCTCCGTCTCTGCCACATCTGCTCTCAGGATGAGGCTTTTCTTTCCAGGACGAAGGAGATGTCTTCCTTTTTTAAACAAAGGGGCTTCCCTTTGTCCACCATCAACTCTGCTCTCATATGCATCTCTCCCATTTCCCACACACCTGCCTTCAGCCCATCCACCCGCCACCCCACTCGGGATAGGGTTCCCCTTGTCCTTACCTACCACCCCACCAGCCTCCAGGTCCAACATATAATTTTCCGTAACTTCCGCCACCTCCAACAGGATCCCACTACCAAGCACATCTTTCCCTCCCCCCCTTTTTCTGCTTTTTGCAGGGATCGCTCCCTACGCGACTCCCTTGTCCACTCTTCCCCCCCATTCCTTCCCACCGATCTCCCTCCTGGCACTTACCCTTGTAGGTGGAACAAGTGCTACACCTGCCCTTACACTTCCTCCCTCACCACCATTCAGGGCCCCAGACAGTCCTTCCAGGTGAGGCGACACTTCACCTGTGAGTCAGCTAGTGTGATATACTATGTCCAGTGCTCCCGGTGTGGCCTTTTATATATTGGTGAGACCCGACGCAGACTGGGAGACCGTTTCGCTGAACACCTACGCTCGGTCCGCCAGAGAAAGCAGGATCTCCCAGTGGCCACATATTTTAATTCCACGTCCCATTCCCATTCTGATATGTCTATCCATGGCCTCCTCTACTGTCAAGATGAAGCCACACTCAGGTTGGTGGAAAAACACCTTATATATCGGCTGGGTAGCCTCCAACCTGATGGCATGAACATTGACTTCTCTAATTTCCGTTAATGCCCCTCCTCCCCTTCTTACCCCATCCCTGACATATTTAGTTGTTTGCCTGTTCTCCATCTCCCTCTGGTGCTCCCCCCTCCTAGTTTCTTTCTCCTGAGGCCTCCCGTCCCATGATCCTTTCCCTTCTCCAGCTCTGTATCACTTTCGCCAATCACCTTTCCAGCTCTTAGCTTCACCCCACCCCCTCCGGTCTTCTCCTATCATTTCGCATTTCCCCCTCCCCCCACTACTTTCAAATCTCTTACTATCTTTCCTTTCGGTTAGTCCTGACGAAGGGTCTCGGCCCGAAATGTCGACAGCTCTTCTCCCTATAGATGCTGCCTGGCCTGCTGTGTTCCACCAGCATTTTGTGTGTGTTGTTTGAATTTCCAGCATCTGCAGATTTCCTCGCGTTTGCTCTGGAGATAATCTGGGCTTTTCTGTTGAATGGATGGACTGTGGTGACCCACTTCCCAGCGCACAAATCGGAGCGCGCCTGCATTGAGGCCAGTCCCAAAAAGGGCACCAAGTCTGCTTCACCAGCAAGGGGAAAAGCCCGCGGGCGGGACGGGACTGTGAATACAGTCCCGGGGAGGGCGGGAACAGGAAGGCTTAAAAGTGAGGCCGCGAAGTTCGAATAAATCTCTTTTGCAACTGCAGCTCATCGACTACGTGTCGTTATTTCAGTGCTGTGTGTAGCACACCACTACAATTGGTGACCCCGATGGCCCAAATGATATTTGAGCCGAAGATGAACAATGTCGCATCTGTTCATGCAGTTTCGTTAAAACTGCCAAGCTTCTGGACGCTGCGACCTCACCTATGGTTTCAGCAAGCAGAAGCCCAATTCCACATTCGGCAGATAACCTCGGAGGACACCCGTTACTACTACGTGGTGAGCTCCCTCGACAGGAAACAGCGGCCCAGGTTGAGGAGTTCATACAGTCGCCCCCGGAGGACAGCAAGTACACAGAATTCAAAGCCCTGCTCATAAGGACTTTCGGACTCTCACGGCGCGAGCGAGCTGCCCGCTTACTGCACCTGGATGGTTTGGGAGACAGACCGTCATCAGCTTTGCTGAACGAAATGCTGTCCCTGGCCGGAGGACACAAGCCCTGCCTCATGTTTGAGCAGGCATTCCTGGAGCAGCTGCCCGAGGACATATGCCTGCTGCTGTCCGACGCGGATTTCAGCGATCCCCGGAAGGTGGCAGTCCAGGCGGACTTGCTGCGGAACGTCAAGAAGGTGAGCGGGGCGTCCATCGCACAGATCTCCCAGCCCTGCTCCCGGCAGCAAACCAGTCCAGGCCCGGCCGCAGAGCCCGCCAACCCCCGGCCCAATGAACACTGGTGCTTCTACCACCAGCGGTGGGGCGCAGAAGCCCGCCGCTGTAGCCCGCCCTGCGAGTTCCCGGGATACGCCAGGGCCAGCCACCGCTGATGGCTACGGCGGCTGGCCATCTGGATAGCCTCCTGTATGTGTGGGACAAGCGGTCGGGACGCCGTTTTTTGGTCGACACCGGAGCCGAGATCAGCGTCTTACCTCTGATGAGTTACGACATCCGCAACAGGTCACTGGGTCCCAGCCTGAGGGCCGTGAACGGCAGCACAGTAAGGACCTACAGCACCCGTCAGGTGCAGCTACAGTTCGGCTCCAGCCAGTTCACGTGGGACTTCACACTGGCCGCCGTAGCCCAACCGCTTCTGGGTGCAGATTTTTTGCGGGCTCACAGCCTACTGGTCGACCTGCCGAGGCAGAGACTGGTACACGCCGAGACCTTTCAGACGTTCTCCCTGGGTGTAGCCCAGTTGCCAGCCCCTCACCTCGACTCCATCACCCTGTCCGACAACGACTTCACCAGAGTCCTGGCGGATTTCCCATCGGTTCTGGCACCGCAGTTCATGGCAGCCATGCCCAGACACGATGTACAGCACCACATCCCGACACAGGGACCACCCCTCCACGCCTACGCTCGAAGGCTCCCCCCGGACAAGCTCCGACTGGCGAAGGAGGAGTTCAAGAGGATGGAGGAATTGGGGATCATCCGGCGGTCCGACAGTCCATGGGCCTCCCCCCTGCACATGGTGCCCAAAGCGACGGGGGGCTGGAGACCATGTGGTGACTACTGCAGGCTGAACCAGGCTACAACACTGGACCGCTACCCTGTGCCGCACATTCAGGACTTTGCAGCAAACCTGCACGACGCACGGATCTTCTCCAAGGTAGACCTCGTCAGGGGATACCATCAAATCCCGATGCATCCGGACGATGTCCCCAAAACGGCTCTCATCACCCCTTTCGGCCTTTTTGAGTTCCTCTGCATGCCGTTCGGCCTAAAGAATGTCGCACAGACGTTTCAGCGGTTAATGGACGCGGTGGAATGCAACCTGGACTTCGCGTTCATCTATTTGGACGACATCCTCATAGCCAGCAGCAGTCGTCAGGAGCATCTGTCCCACCTCCGTCAACACTACGCCCAACTGAGTGAATACGGCCTGACAATCAACCCGGCCAAATGCCAGTTGGGGCTCGACACCATCAACTTCCTGGGCCACAGGATTACTAAAGACGGGGTAACCTCTGCCTGCCAAGGTAGATGCGGTCCACCATTTCCCCTGACCCAACACAATCAAAGGCCTTCAGGAATTCATGGGTATGGTAAATTTCTGCCACCGCTTCCTCCCTTCAGCTGCCCTAATCATGCCCCTCTGTTCGCCCTGATGTCGGGTAAGGGCAAGGACATTACCTGGGACGAGGAGTCCACCGCCGCTTTCACTAAAACGAAAGAAGCCTTGGCAAACGCCGCGATGCTAGTGCACCCCAGAATGGAAATCCCTACCGCCCTCACAGTGGACGCATCAAACACGGCAGTCGGTGGAGTGCTGGAACAACTCATGGCAGGTCGCTGGCAACCCCTGGCGTTTTTCAACAAACACCTGCAACCACCCGAGCTCAAGTACAGTGCTTATGACCGGGAACTGTTGGCGCTAAATCTGGCAATCCGGCATTTCAGGTACTTCTTGGAAGGTCGGCCTTCACCACGTTCACGGACCACAAGCTGCTTACCTTTACGTTAACGAAGGTGTCCGATCCCTGGTCGTCCCGCCAGCAATGACATCTGTCCTACATCTCTGAATACACGACGGAAGTCCGGCTTGTCTCGGGAAAGGACAATGTCGTGGCGGACGCTCTCTCTCACCCTACCATTCAAGCCCTGTCCCAAGGGGTAGACTATGCAGCGCTGGCGGAGGCACAGCGGGCAGACGAGCAGATCCCTAGTTACAGAACCGCAGTCTCCTGTTTGCAGCTCCAGGACCTCCCTGTAGGCCCAGGTGAGAGGACCCTATTCTGTGATGTCACCACCGGCCAATCCCACCCCATCATCCTGGCAGCCTGATGGTGGCAAGTTTTCAACTCCATTCATAACTTAGCACACCCCTCCATCAGGACAACCGTCCGGATGGTCTCCAACAGGTTCATTTGGCACGGACTCCGCAAGCAGGTCAGTGAATGGGCCAAAACGTGCATGCAGAGCCAAACGGCCAAGGTGCAGCGGCACACCAAAGCTCTGCCGCAGCAGTTCCACCCCACCCGCCGGCGTTTCGACCACATTCATGTGGATATCATGGGCCCCCTGCCAGTGTCACGAGAAGTGTGGCACCTCCTCACTATCGTGGACCGGTTCACAAGGTGGCCAGAGGCGATCCCGCTCACCGACACCACCTCCGAATCTTGCGCTCGGGCACTAATAGCTACCTGGGTATCTTGCTTTGGTGTACCGGCCCACATTACCTCCGACAGTGGCGCCCAGTTCACCTCCGGCCTGTGGTCGGCTGTGGCCAGCCTTTTGGGGACACAGCTGCACCACACAACTGCCTACCACCCACAGCGTTTCCACCGTCACCTGAAGTCGGCTCTCATGGCCCGCCTGAGAGGACCTAACTGGGTGGACGAGCTTCCCTGGGTCCTGCTTGGAATCCGCACGGTGCCCAAAGAGGATCTGCACGCCTCGTCGGCCGAGTTGGTGTACGGCACACCCCTGGTCGGCCCAGGAGAGTTCATACCAGCCCCAAGGGGGGCAAGAGGAAGAACCCGCAGCAGTCATGGGCAGACTACTCAAGAGGCTCGGTAACCTGGCCCCCATACCCACTTCGCAGCATGGGCAGAACCCAACCTGCGTACCCAAAGACCTGCTAAACTGTAAGTTCGTTTTTGTATGATGGGGCGGACACTAGACACCGCTACAGCGGCCTTATGAGGGGCCGTTTACGGTGATCAGAAACAACGGGTTCTCATTCATGCTGGACGTTGGGGGGAGAGAAGAAGTTTTCATGGTGGACCGACTCAGACCGGCCCATGTGGATGTGGCGCAGCCGGTCGAGATTCAGGCGAGGTCTCAAGATGGCGCTTATGGAGTAAACCGCTTTTGGCTTTGCTCCAAACCTTTTACGTCTTTTTAACCTACAAACACCCCTTAAATGATCTTTTTATACTTATTCTAAAGGGGTTTAAATATACAGAATTTTTCTTTTTAACTATTCGATCTATTTTCAACTCGCTGAAATGTCTAAAGTAAAAGAATCGAAATAGACGAAAGAACCGATAACTTTAGAAACTATTGTAAAGCTTATAGAAGATAAATTTGCAGGACTGGAGAGAAAAATAACCGAAGAGCTTTTTGCGTTTGATGAGCGTTTAAAATCATTCGAAGGAGAACTTCAGACACTTACACTGGAACTACAAAAACAACAAGCAAGTATTTTGGTACTTGAAGAAGCCGCTCGCAAGAAAGAACATATTATCGAAACTTTGCAACAAGAGCAAGCTTCGACTTCTCAACAGATGGATCGTTATAAATCTAAAGTTACTGATCTTGAAAATCGCTCTCGAAGACAAAATCTTTGGCTAATTGGGATTCCGGAAAAATTTGAGAGCGGTGATCTTACCGTTGTCTTTTCTAAACTTCTAATGGATGTCTTCGGTTCAGAAGTTCTGGACTCTCCTCCAATAATCGATCGTGCAAACCGTATCTCTCGCTATCATTCTGATTCAGATAAACCACGGCATGTAATTCTCCGGATCCATTACCCTCATACCAAAGAGCGTCTGATTCGGGCGGCTCGGAAAAAGGGTATGATTAACTTTCAAGAATTTAAATTTCATATTTTGGAAGATTATAGCCCTGAAGTTTTAAGGGCAAGAATGGCTTTTAGACCGGTTATGTCTAAATTTCACCAGGAAGGCTACAAGCAAGCGCTGTTATTTCCAGCACATCTGAGAGTTACTTCTGAAGACGGAACTGTTCGGCTGTTTAAATCTCCAGCGGACGCTCAAAGTTTTTTGGAACAATGACACTCTATCGGATTGACTAATGTAATAATTAGTCTATAAATTTTGATCCCTCACAGAATGATGCTTTTTTTTTAGGTATGGCTGACATGTATTTCTTATATATTGTAAAAGTTCTCTTTTTTTGGTTTATTCTGATTTATTATTTTTTTATATTTTATTAATCTATTAACCTTGAAAATAACTGATTAGGGTTCCTTTTTTAAGTTTGTATAAGCTTTTTTATATTTTTAACATTTAAATATTAAGATAAAAAAAAATAATAAAATGGCGTTTCTTCTTCCTGACAGACTCTAGTGCTTGGAACGTCATATCCGTTTTGATGAGTTTGAAAGTTTTAAACTCTCATTTAAAATACTAATTTAGTATTATTTATTTATGGGTTTTATCAATTTAATTTTTTTACCCTTTGTTTTATATATATATATATAATACTAATTTTATATTTTAACTTTTGTTATATTAACCCTTTCTTATAATATGGGTTGTTTGTATTTTTTTCAATTTTTTTTGCCTGAGTTGCCGTCTTGAGACACGGGGGTAATTTTAGTGTTAGATTGCCTGCTTGCCTCTTTTTGGCTTTTTTCCTGGGGTTTCGAGGGTGGAGGGAGGGGGATTTTTCTTTTTCTTTTTTCTCTTTTTGCTTGCTTTTTGCGTAGTTTTATTTCATGGGCCTATATGAAACTACAAAAATGGTTGCAGTGCCGTGACTTCCGGTTTCTCCTTGAACTCACTTCCTTCTTCCGGGTTCATGAGTTCACTTTTTTTTTAAACTTATGTGTTAACTGTAATAAATATTGTCAATATTGATAGGATTATTAATTTTGTTTCTTGGAATACTAATGGTTTAAATCATCTGATCAAATGGAAAAAAATATTCAAAGTATTCCATAGAATGAAAGCCAATGTTATTTTTGTGCAGGAGACTCATGTAAGGAAGGTGGATAGTCAACGTTTTTTTAGGTTTTGGAAGGGTCAACAGTATCACGCAAATTCGCAAGCCAAAGTAAGAGGCGTTTCTATTTTTATAGACTCATCAACTTCTTTTATACATCATGAAACAATTTCAGATCCACAAGGTAGATTTTTGCTTATTACTGGTCTACTTTTTAATCAAAAAGTTGTTTTAGTTAATGTTTATGCTCCAAATACTGATTGTCCTGAATTTTTTAAATGCTTATTTACATCCTTCCCTAATCTGAATCAATATAGACTGATAATGGGTGGGGATTTTAACTGTTGTTTAAACCCTGTGATGGATAGATCCAAGCCTACCCAAACTCTTCTGAATAAATTGACTTCTCTTATTAACTCTTTTATGATTGATTCAGCTATTTGTGAAATTTGGCATTTTCTACACCCTAATGACAAAGAGTTTTCATACTTTTCCCATGTTTATCATAATTACTCAAGAATTGATTACTTTTTCATTGATCACCATTTACTCACAAATGTTACTGATTGTAAATATGACTGTATTACCATATCTGATCATGCACCTTTGAAGTTATCTATTAAAATAACGGATTCATATATCAATGCTAAATTTTGGAGGTTTAATCCTATTTTATTGCAGGATTTAGACTTTGTTAACTTTATTAAACAACAAATTGATTTGTTTTTCTCAACAAATTCTACAGCAGAGATCTCTAGTAGAATTTTGTGGGATACTTTTAAAGCATATATTCGTGGACAGATTATTTCATACTCTGCTGGAGTTAGGAAACAAATTAATTAAAATCAAAGCAATTGATAAGATTTATTCAATGACCCCCTAGTAAAGAACTTTATAAAGAAAGAGTGGAACTTCAAATGGAACATAATTTATTATTATCCTCTTCGATTGAAAGTCAGTTAATTAAATCAAAAACCCGATTCTAGATGTATGGAGATAAGTCTGGTAAATTACTGGCTAATCAATTGAAAATTGTCTCGGATAAATGACAGATTACTAGGATTCGTAAACAAGATGGTACTCTGATGATCGACCACAAAGAGATAAATAGAGCCTTTCAAGATTTTTATAACCCCTTATATCAATCAGAATTCACTAAGGACTCTTCTATAATAAATGAATTTTTAAGGAAATTCAATATTCCAAAAGTAACTGTTGAGGATAACGTAATTTTAGATACACCTATTACGGAGTCTGAAATAGAAAAGGCTATTTTTTCAATGAATTCTGGTAAAGCTTCTGGTCCAGATGGTTTTCTCGTAGAATTTTTAAAATCTTTTTCTTCTATACTTTCTCCTTGGCTTTGTAAAATTTTTAAAGATGCATTAAGTGTAGGTAAATTACCACAATCTTTTTATGAAGCTTCTATTTCTTTAATTCTTAAAAAAGATAAAGACCCTACTGAATGTGCATCCTATCGGCCTATATCCTTGTTAAATACGGATTTTAAGATTTTCAGTAATATTTTGGCTATTAGATTAGAAAATATATTACCTCGAATTATTTCTGAAGATCAGACTGGATTTATTAAAAATCGCTATTCATCTTTCAAGGAGTCTGTGGAAGCAGAGTCCTGGGCTTTGGCTAAGTGGGCTTCGGCGTAAGGGGACTTCGGTAAGCCTGTGTGATTGCTCGCTGAGGGGAAGAAGGTAAGGTTGCTAGGTGCTTTTTAGACTTATTCTATTAATTCAGTTCAGGTATGGGGGAGACAGTCAGAGCAGTGGTGTGCTCTGTATGCAGTATGTGGGAAGTCAGGGTCAACACAGTTGTCCCTGATGACCACACCTGCAAGAGGTGCGTCCAGCTGCAGCTCCTATCAGCCCAAGTTAGGGAGTTGGAGCTGGAGTTGGATGAACTACGGATCATTCGGGAGGCAGAGGCAGAGATAGATAGGAGTTATCAGGAGGTAGTCACACCAAAAAACCAAGAAGTAGGCAGATGGGTGACGGTCCAGAGAGGCGGGGGAGCAGGCAGAGAGAGCAGAGCACCCCTGGCCATTCCCATTAACAATAAGTATACCGTACTGGATACTGTTGATGGGGATGACCTACCAGGAATGAGTTGTAGTGGTCCTGCCTCTGGCACAGAGGTTGAACCCTCAACTAGAAAGGGGAGGAGGGAAGAGAAGAGAGCGATAGTTTTAGGGGATTCTATAGTTAGGGGGGCAGATAGGAGATTTTGTGGGGCAGATCGGGAGTCTCGGATGGTATGTTGCCTCCCTGGTGCCAGGGTCCGGGACATCTCAGATCGGGTGCAGGCTATTCTTGAGAACGAGGGCATGAACCCAGATGTAGTGGTCCATGTAGGGACCAACGATGTAGGTAAGATGAGTGAGGGGGTCCTGCTTAGAGAGTTCAGGGAGTTAGGAGTGAAGCTGAAAGGCAGGACCTCCAGGGTGACAATCTCGGGATTGCTACCTGTGCCATGTGCGAGTGAGGTGAAGAATAGAATGATTATACACATTAATACGAGGCTGAGAGCATGGTGCAGGAAGGAAGGGTTCAGGTTTTTGGATAATTGGTCTTTGTTCCAGGGACATTGGGATCTGTTTCGAAGGGACGGTCTACATCTGAACCGGAGGGGTACTAACATTCTTGCAGGAGTATTTGCCAGTGCTGCTCGGGGGGGTTTAAACTAGATGTGCAGGGGGCAGGGATCCAGATCCAGAGGGTTGGTCAGAAGGTGCATGGGGTTAAATGCGTACAAGGTTTGGGTGATCTTGAGAAGGTCATCAAAATTCAGGGTGCAATTAGCCCGATGGAAGTTCAAGGAGCTGGGTTAGGTACAGTAGACAGTGTTTTAAGCAAAGAGAGGAGGAATGGGCTAAGAATTCTATACTTGAATGCGCGTAGTGTCAGAAATAAGACAGATGAGCTTGAAGCTCAGATGAAAATGGGGAACTACGATATTGTTGGGATAACGGAGACATGGCTGCAAGGGGATCAGGCCTGGGAATTGAGTGTACCAGGGTATACGTGCTATCGTAGAGACAGAAATATGGGAAGAGGGGGTGGGGTGGCCCTGTTGGTGAGGAATGAGATTCAGCAAGAGGTGACTTGGGAACAGGGGAAGTAGAGTCTGTGTGGATTGAGCTGAGGAACAGTAAGGGTAAAAAGACCCTAATGGGTATTGTGTACAGGCCCCCAAACAGTAGCGTGGATATTGGGTACAAGTTGATTAGGGAGTTAACATTGGCATGTGCTAAAGGTAATGCAGTCGTTATGGGAGGTGAACTGGGAGAATCAGGTAGGTGTTGGACCCCAGGATAGGGAGTTTGTGGAGTGTCTAAGGGATGTATTTTTGGAACAGCTTGTGCTTGAGCCAACCAGGAACGAGGCTATTTTGGACTTGGTGATGTGTAATGAACAGGAATTGATAAGTGATCTTGAAGTAAAGGAGCCATTAGGAAGTAGTGATCATAACATGATAAGTTTTTATCTACAATTTGAGAGGGATAAGGGCAGATCAGAGGTGTCAGTGTTGCAATTAAATAAAGGAGACTACGGAGCCATGAGGGAAGAGCTGGCCAAAGTTAAATGGGCAGATGCCCTGGCAGGAAAGACAGTGGATCAGCAGTGGCAGATATTCTTGGGCATAATACAAAAGATGCAAAAGCAGTTCATTCCAATGAGAAGGAAGGATTCAAAGAGGGGGAAGGGGCCACAGTGGTTGACAAAGGAAGTCAGAGATTGTATAGCATTAAAGAAAAAGAAGTATGACAGGGCTAAGATGAGTGGGAATACAGATGATTGGGAAAGTTTTAAGGAACAGCAGATCTTAACTAAAAAAGCAATACGGAGAGAAAAAATCAGGTATGAGCTCAGTCTAGCCAGGAATATAAAAGGGGATAGCAAAAGCTTTTTTAGTTATGTGAAGAGAAAGAAGATAGTTAAGAACAATGTTGGCCCCTTGAAGAATGAATTGGGAGAAATTGTTATGGGAAACAGGGAAATGGCAACAGAATTTAATGCGTACTTTAGATCTGTCTTCACCAGGGAGGACACAAGCAATCTCCCAGATGTATGGATGGGCCAGGGTCATAAGATATCAGAGGAATTGAGACAGATTGACATTAGGAAAGAAACTGTGATGAGTAGACTGGTAGGACTGAAAGCTAATAAATCCCTGGGTCCAGATGGTCTGCATCCGAGGGTTCTAAAAGAGGTGGCTCAGGAAATTGCGGATGCATTGGTAATCATCTTCCAATGTTCCTTAGATTCAGGACCAGTTCCTGAAGATTGGAGAGTGGCTAATGTTATCCCACTTTTCAAGAAGGGAGGGAAGGAGAAAACGGAGAACTATCGCCCTGTTAGCCTAAAGTCAGTCGTGGGGAAGATGCTTGAGTCCATTATTAAGGATGAAATAGTGGCACATCTAGATGGCAGAAATAGGATTAGGCCGAGCCAGCATGGATTTACCAAGGGCAAATCATGCTTGACTAATCTGTTGGAGTTTTTTGAGGGTGTAACAAGGATGTTAGACGAGGGTAAGCCAGTGGATGTTGTATACCTAGATTTTCAGAAGGCATTCGATAAGGTGCCACATAGGAGATTGGTGAGTAAAATCAGAGCTCATGGCATTGGGGGCAGGGTTTCAACATGGATAGAAAACTGGTTGGCAGATAGAAAGCAAAGGGTAGCAGTGAATGGGTGTTTCTCGGACTGGCTGGAGGTGACTAGTGGGGTACCACAGGGCTCTGTATTGGGACCACAGCTCTTTACGATTTATGTCAATGATTTAGATGTGGGCATTGAAAACTATATCAGCAAGTTTGCTGACGATACTAAACTGGGTGGCAGTGTGACATGCGAAGAGGACGTTAGGAGAATACAGGGAGACTTGGATAGACTGGGTGAGTGGGCAGATACTTGGCAGATGTCATTCAATGTGAATAAATGTGAAGTTATCCACTTTGGAAGCAGGAACAAGAGGGCAGAATATTGTCTGAACGGTGTAGAGTTAGGTAAGGGAGAAATGCAAAGAGACCTAGGAGTCCTAGTTCACCAGTCAATGAAGATGAATGAGCAAGTGCAACAGGCAGTGAAGAGGGCAAATGGAATGTTGGCCTTTGTTACAAGGGGAATTGATTACAAGAGCAAGGATGTCCTTTTGCATTTGTACAGGGCCCTGGCGAGACCACACCTGGAATATTGTGTACAGTTTTGGTCTCCAGGTTTAAGGAAGGACATTCTGGCAATTGAGGAAGTGCAGCGTAGATTCACTAGGTTGATTCCTGGGATGGCAGGGCTGTCTTACGCAGAGAGATTGGAGAGATTGGGCTTGTACACGCTGGAATTAAGGAGATTGAGAGGGGATCTGATTGAAACGTTTAAGATAATTAAAGGATTTGATAGGATTGAGGCAGGAAATATGTTCCAGATGTTGGGAGAGTCCAGTACCAGAGGGCATGGATTGAGAATAAGAGGTCAGTTATTTAAAACAGAGTCGAGGAAGAGCTTCTTCTCCCAGAGAGTTGTGGAGGTGTGGAATGCACTGCCTCGGAAGACGGTGGAGGCCAATTCTCTGGATGCTTTCAAGAAGGAGCTAGATAGATATCTGATGGATAGGGGAATCAAGGGATATGGGGACAAGGCAGGGACTGGGTATTGATAGTGAATGATCAGCCATGATCTCAGAATGGCGGTGCAGACTCGAGGGGCCGAATGGTCTACTTCTGCACCTATTGTCTATTATCTATTGTCTCTATTTTAACATTAGAAAATTAATTAATATTATTTATACTTCTTCATCTAAAATACCAGAATGTGTTATTTCTTTAGATGCTGAAAAAGCATTTGATAGAGTTGAATGGCCATATTTATTTACTACAATGCAACAATTTAATTTTAGTTCAAAATTTATATCATGGATTAAATTAATATACCATAAACCTTTAGCTTCGGTTTTTACCAATAATCAAAGATCCCTTTTTTTTCAGCTATTTCGTGGTACAAGGCAAGGTTGCCCTTTAAGTCCTTTACTATTTGACATCGCTTTAGAACCGTTGGCTATAGCTATTCGTGAATCACCTAATATTCTGGGTATTACCCGTGGGGAGAGGACGTATAAAGTATCATTATATGCTGATGATTTGTTATTATATATATCTGACCCTGAAAGATCTATCCTTGCTATTTCGTCTTTGCTTGCTCAATTTAGTAATTTTTCTGGTTATAAATTGAATTTTAACAGGAGTGAACTATTTCCATTAAATATTCAAGTTCCAATTTATAAACATTTACCATATAAAATTGTTACAGATTATTTTACTTACCTAGGTATTAAAATTACTAAAAAACATAAAGATTTATTTAAGGTTAACTTTTTACCTTTAATTGATCAAATTAAGCAACTTGCTATCAGGTGGTCTCCACTATCTTTGTCATTGGTTGGTAGAGTTAATGCTATTAAGATGATGATACTACCTAAATTCTTATATTTATTTCAAGCATTACCAATTTTTATTCCTAAAGCTTTTTTTGATACTATTGACTCTAAAATTTCTTCTTCCTTGTGGCAGAACAAAAATCCTGGATTGGGTAAAAAATATTTACAGAAGCCTAAGAAGGAGGGCGGCTTGGCTTTACCAAACTTAAGATTTTACTATTGGGCAGTTAATATACGGTATTTAATATTCTGGACACAAGAATTGACTATAGCTACTTGCCCACAATGGGTAAATTTGGAATGTAAATCTGTGCAAGATTTTTCACTGATTTCAATCTTAGGATCTTCACTTCCTTTCTCTTTATTCAAATTTAAATAGACAGATAACTAATCCTATAGTCAGATATACATTACGAATTTGGTTTCAATTTCGTAAATTTTTTGGTTTGAATAAATTTATTTTATCATGTCCTATAATATCTAATTTTTTTTTGGCCTTCATCTATGGATCAAGCTTTTCTTTTATGGAAAACAAAAGGTATAACATGTTTTCGTGATCTGTTTCTGGATGATAACATTATGTCCTTTGAACAGCTATCTAATAAATATAATTTACCCAAAACCCATTTTTTTAGATATTTGCAAGTTAGAAATTTTTTGTATAATGAGTTACAGCCTTTTTTGAAAGAATGTCCATTGGACATTACAGATAGAATTTTAGCCCTTAATCCTTATCAAAAGGGTTTAGTAGCCATCATTTATAAGATGATCATGAATTCACAGTTAGATGTATCAGAAAAAATTAAGAAGGAATGGCAAGAAGAGTTGCATTGTCCTATATCTACTGAGCAATGGGAAAAATTTTATTATTGGTAAATTTGTCCTCTATTTGTGCTAAACATGCCCTAATACAATTTAAGGTTGTACATAGAGCTCATATGTCTAAGGATAAACTGGCTCGATTTTATTCTCATCTTAATTCAACCTGCGATAGATGTCATTCTGATGTTGCTTCATTGACTCATATGTTCTGGTCTTGTCCTTGTTTACAAAATTATTGGAAAGATATTTTCAGTATTATTTCAAGAGTTTTAAATATTAATTTCCAACCGCATCCTCTTCCTGCAATTTTCGGTTTACCAATGACGGATAATAACCGTTTATCCGCTTCATCTCAATGAATGATTGCATTTGTTACATTAATGGCTAGAAGATCTATTTTATTGAATTGGAAAGAAATTAATCCTCCAACTGTATTTCAGTGGTTTTCTCAAACTATTTCTTGTTTGAGTCTAGAAAAAATTAGAAGTGTGGTTTTTGATCCTTCAGTTAAATTTGAAGAAACTTGGAGACCTTTTATTCAACATTTTCACATGAGTTGAATTGTCTTTTCCTAAACCTTACTTATATTATCCTTAATTAATTGGATGGAGGTTCGGAGTTATTGGCACTACTGTAAATGTACTTAATATTATTCAATGGCCCATGTTGGTTAGTGTTTTTTTTTGTTTTTTTTGGGGTTTTTCTTTTTTTTCTCTTTTTACTTCTTTGTTCATTAATGTTCTGAGTTTGAGAGGTTATATATTTTTATTATTATACATCTGAATGTCTATTTAAACTATTAATTATGTACTCTCAAACACTTTGTATTCATGTTTCATTTATGTTTGTTTAAAACTAATAAAAAGATTTAAAAAGAAGAAGAGATTCAGGCACCACAGCGCAGAGGCAGACCTCCCAAACAGAGTCTGGCCCAGACTGTGGACATTGGGGGGTGTATCGCCGGTTCTGGGGGGGGGTGTTATGTGGCGACCCACTTCCCAGCGCACTCAAACCGGCTCACAAATCGGCGCGGGCTGGCATTGAGGCCAGTCCCAAAAAGGGCGCCAAGTCTGCTTCACCAGCAAGGGGAAAAGCCTACGCACGGGATGGGACTGTGAATACGCGCCTCCTACAGCATTCCCACCCGGGGAGGGCGGGATCAGGAAGGCTTAAAAGCGAGGCCGCGAAGTTTGAATAAATCTCTTTTGCAACTGCAGCTCATTGACTACGTGTCGTTATTTCAGCGCTGCGTGTAGCACACCACTACAGGACAAATTTAACTCTATCTACTATAGTGAATTCATTGGTGATTTCACCCCTGGACTAATAAGTTCTTACTTCATCCTCCTCCCCCATCCACCTGGCTTCACCTATCACCTTCTTGTTTGCTCTCCTTCCCCCCGCCCCTCACCTTTTTATTCTGACATCTTCCCCTTTCCTTTCCAGTTCTGATGAAGGATCTTGTCCTGACATGTCGACTGTTCGTTCATCTTCATTGATGCTGTCTGACCTGCTGAGTTCCTCCAGCACTTTTTGTGTGCTGCACCAGTAACCTGTTCAGAGCAGCCAGAAAAGGCACTTGCTTGGAGATGGTGAAATCCTTCTCTGAACAAAGCAACCTGATGGCGTTGAGATCTAACCACTACTTTAAGTTGAAAGTGAGCAAGGAAAGAGCTCCGGAAGTACAAGGTTTTTGACTAGCAAATTGTTTAGAGGCTATCAGGCTTTCAACCATTTGTTAGCACACTATAAAGCTTAATTTTGGGTCGACCATGGACGTTCTCATCTGGTGCTGGCTTCAGTTCTTTATGCCCAATTCCCTCAATTCATTCTCCGGGCCATGAGCTTTTATTGATGGTAATGTGGGAATTTCTTTGTTACCATGAGCTCTCAAAGAGTCGAATCCAGACATTGTAAAGCATAATGCTCCGTGACTGAAGTTGAGCAGCAAAAATCACAGATTTACTCACAAGCCATCCTTAACATCAGTATATTAACATTACAATGCTGGGGGGAGTAATGAAATAGTAGTTAACTCATTCGAATGAGGCATTATAACTCAATAAAGTGAAAATTAAAATCCCATTTCATTGCACTCCAGTGCACATTTAGAACACTGGTGTGTTGCTTTAATGAAGTTATTTTAATATTAATTTATGTTTTGCATGAGACCACGAAGAGCACAGAAGAAGATTTACTTCTTAGTGCTGAGTAATTCGAGCTAAATTTTGGCCTTTCTACTAATCTATCTCAATAAACAGGGATTAAATTCACATGGACCATCTTGACCCATGGAATGCTTGTAAATCAGACTAGTGCAAATTCTTATGTCTTGTCATTCAATTAATTGACATTTAAAACAAAACATTTTCCCTTGTTTTCAGATTCATGGCTGAGTTCTTTGTGCATGTAGTGGTGTAGGGGTGAAGGAAAGGCAACACACACAAAATGCTGTGGGAAGCCTGATGAAAGGTCTTGGCCCAAAATGTCGACTGTTAATTCCTCTCCATAGATGTTGCCCAAACTGCTGAGTTTCTCTCGCATTTCGTGTGTATTGCTCTGGTTTTCCAGAATCTTCTGTGTTTAAGTTCAAGTTCAGTCAGGTGGTTTGCAATTTCTCATCCCAGATGGTGATGCAGCTGGTCAGAACACTTTTGATGGATGCTCCTGTAAAGACTGGTTAAAATGGGGATGATAGTGAGAGGCTCACCTGCCTTAATCTCATTAGGCATTTTGTGTTTTCTTGACCAAAGAGGTGGTGTTGAGGGACCAGCTGAGATCATCCATTATGTGCACTCACAGAAAATTGGTGCTCCTAACTCTCTTCATGGAGGAACTGAGTATGTACAGTGAAGAGTAGTCAGTTTGCACCTTCCTGAAGTCCACAATCATCTCTTTGGTCTTCTCCACATTGCCCAGTGATGCATCTGCAGCAGGATGAGTGTACATCACTGGAACTAGAGATGTTTTTGCCAACATGGACTGACTGTGGCCTTTCCTCCAAGGTCCAGTTACAGGGAGAGGTGTTGAGACCCAATGAGGACAGTTTACCCACCAGCTTCTGAGGGATGACCATATTAAATAGCTTTGGCTCCAAACAGTAGTTTGCATTAATATTAGACAAGGTGTTTAACGGGAGCAGAATTAGATAAATAGTGAGACCATGCCAAAGGATGGAAAGAGCCGAAGACAAAGGTTTGGATAGAGCTGTGTTTTAAGGAGCATTTTAAATGTAGTGAAGTACAGAAGTGCCAAAAAGGAATCCTAACATTCTCGGGAGAACAGGGTGATATTTGTCTTTATTTGCAAGTATGAAATTGAGTATGAGTGTATTGAATAGAAGGTGAAATCTGAGACTAAATATCAGGAGGTGACTAAGCACCTATGTTGATCTCAGTTTGGCGGTGAGTCATGAAGGTCCCCTGCACGTACAGGTGACCAGAATGTGATAAAGTAACTGAAGGAAGAATTCTTTTCCTCTTGGGCAGAGTGGTGACAGAGCACCTTGTGAACCCCGGCAGATTAACTTTGTGTTTGAGTGACTGTAGATTGTTTTAATATTGCTGTAAGAACTATCAATCAACTGATCTGAGATAACAGCGTAACATAAGAGCATGAGTAGTAGGAACAGGAGGAGGCTGTTTGGCCCATCAAACCTGCTCCGTCATTTAATAAGATTATGGCTAATCTAGCTGTGAACTCAGATCCACCTACATGCATTTTCCCCAGATCGCTTAGTTTCTAGCTATGCAAAAATCTATCGAACTGTGTCTTATCCTTTATTGGATACGGTTAAAGCATTATTAATTGAAGGACAACACACGCAAAATGCTGGAGGAACTCAGCAGCCCAGGCAGCATCTATGGAAAAAAGTACAGCCAACGTTTCAGGTCGAAACCCTTTGGCAGGACTTGTTTGTGATATATTGAAGGGTTCCATTGTCCACACACACACACACACACACACACACACACAGAGCCAAGCAGACATGCGACCCCACCACACACTCACTCACACTCACAGACACACACACACACACAAACACACACACACGCGCACACACACACAGAGCCAAGCAGACATGCAACCCCACCACACACATACACAGACACACAACACACACTCACAGACACACTCACATGCACACACACAGAGCCAAGCAGACAAATGACCCCACCACACACACTCACCCACACTGACAGACACACACACACACACACACACACACAGAGCCAAGCAGACATGCAACCCCACCACACACACTCACTCACACTCACAGACACACACACACACACACTCACAGACACAGACACACTCACACACACACAAACACACACACACACACACACACACGCACACACGAGCCAAGCAGACATGCGACCCCACCACACACATGCATACACACTCACACACACACACACACACACACAGCCAAGCAGACATGCAACCCCACCACACACACTCACTCACACTCACAGACACACACACTCACACACACACAAGCACACACACACACACGCGTGCACACACACAGAGCCAAGCAGACATGCGACCCCACCACACACATACACAGACACACCACACACACTCACAGACACACTCACACGCACACACACAGAGCCAAGCAGACATGCGACCCCACCACACACATGCATCCACACTCACACTCACACACACTCACACTCAGAGACACACACACACACAGCCAAGTAGACATGCAACCCCACCACACACACTCACTCACACTCACAGACACACACACACACAAACACACACACACGCGCGCACACACACAGAGCAAAGCAGACATGCGACCCCACCACACACACTCACACACACACACACACACACACACACACACACACACACAGCCAAGCAGACATGCAACCCCACCACACACACTCACTCACACTCACAGACACACACACTCACACACACAAGCACACACACACACGCGCGCGCACA